>NW_011500245.1:89831-120464 GCF_000495115.2 Populus euphratica
GAAAAGAGATGTTGGTGCAATCCAAACCAGAACACTGTTCAATAATTGAGTCATATCTGGAGCTGTAGATCTTGGATTTAGATTTAATTTAAATGTACAATATAGGCCTTAACTTTCATAGGAGCCCAAGATTTATATTGCCTCAATTCGCCCATAATGTAATTACATTAATGATAAGTTTATAGTCCAATATTAGAGTGAGATTAGAAAAATGTTGGCATTTTTTTTAACCCTAAACCATTTGAAGTCCTACTTCCATAATATTCTGCCCACCTTGATTGACAAGCACAGGCATACAAGACCACCAGACCACCTTTTGCCTTATCCCATTTCTAATGTTATCAATTATGCATTGATTTTAGGGGTAGGGATTTGGGATGGGAGGGAATTGTTATTTCTTATGTAGCTCATGATTCTCTGGATCTACGCTCCAATGAAAGAAAATACCATGAAGTTTTCTAGAAAAAAATAGATTAAAGGTAGGAATAACATAACTTGTGCTAAATATTTGTTAAGTTTATTAGTCCTATTAATAAAATATACAAAATGGCTTTGACCCACACTCTACTTAATGACAGAAAAATTCAAGAAATTGAATTTAATTACCAAAAAAACAATCAACTTCTCATTTCTTTCTTGAAGTTCATTTATTTATTTCAAATTACTTCTAGGATACTTTATTTTTTGGTAATTATTCTTTTTAATTTTTTATTCATTAGTTCAGACCAAAGTATTTTGGATATTTGTTAATGAATCTCTTAGATTTAATATATGCAAATAACAAAAAAAAAAACTTGAGTTAATATATAGTCTATCAGCTTATCTAGTGGAAGTATTTAACAATTTATAGGCTTAATTTTTTCAGTTTCAATTCGGTTTGGTTTTTTTAGTTTCAGACTGATAAAATTAAAACCAAATCGAACCAATCGATTTTTTTCAAAATTCTAATCAGTTTTTTCATGGTTTGGTTTTTTTTAGTTTTTTTATTTTCTCGGTTTAATCAATTTTTTAGTTTTTTGGCTCATCCCTACTGATTAGTACTTAAAAGTTTATTTTTATCAAGGTTTTATATCAGCGTTTTGCACTTGAAATATCAATAACTCCTTAACTAAAGCATGTTTTATAATAACAAGTTTGGTATTATAAGATACCTTTAATTTATGGTAAATATTTATCTTAAATGCAAGCCTATCATATAAATCAAATGATTGATTGATAAGTTTAATTACTGAAATTGAGAAGACAAAGAGAGGGTGAAACTTAAAAAAGAGATGCTGGTTCAGTCCAAACTGAAATACTGTTCAGTCATTGAGTCATATTTGAAGCTATATATCTTGGATTTCAATTTGTATTATATGGCTAAAAAGTTAAGACATAGACTTAAAACATTCATGGGAATGCAAGACTTAATTATGCTGTTTGGAAGTCTGAATCCTAGTAACAACAAAGAAGTCAAAATTTGTCTTGCAATCCAGACATTATTCAGTATTCAGTCCATATCTCGAGTTTTAAAAATTCAAATGACCTTAATTTATTTTAAAAAAAACTAAGACAATTTCCTAGAACTTTCATGAATAAAATATATTTCAAATTCTAATGTTAGCAATGATGAACTTTCATGATTACATGAAGATAATGATTGTCACCAAGTCAAGATATAGCCACCCACTCAACAATTAGTTAATAAATCAATAGTTTTTAATTTTAGCTTATAAAAGGAGGCATTTGCCATGCATCTAGGCATCTTAGTTTTCATATCAATATCATGTTCTTGCTCTCTCTCTCTCTTTGTTGTAATGCTTAAGTTTTGCTTATATTAATCTCTTGTTTATACTTCTCATTTCCTTTCCTTTACTTAGTTAACTTTTATCTTATTTATTCATGTTTCTCTTATTTATTATGTTTATTTAAATTTATTATGTCAATGTGAAAAAGTTACATTAATGGTGTAAGAATAAGTATAGTATAAACTCAACATGGACCTTAATGTTTAATACTAACATGTTTTGTATTTGTTATCTTGTTCACTTTTAATACTATACTTGTTAAATGTTTAATCTAGATTTATATTATATAACCCTTGATACAAAAAATACTTGGCACTTTCATAGCCCAATCGTATGGTATAACCTATATTTATGCTATGAAAAGAACATGATTCGTTATTAATATAAGTTATAATCATGAATATCTGACAACATTTACAAGTATTAATATTATTTAAATAAAATAGCTAATATAGTCATGTTAACAATTTATAATCCAATTGAAATTTTTTTGTATGTGGTTTCCATTTGAATAATAAAAAGAGTTTATACTATACTTGTTTGACATACCATTAGTGGATCCTCTAACCTTGACAATTATTTTATCCTTATTTAATCCTTATATTAATCTTATATCTCAAAGTCCTCTTCAATTCACCACCACCACCACCACCATTATTATTTATAATTTATATAGTTAACCTCTCTATAGTTCGACTCCGGTCTTATTGGGTTATTTATTACTTCTACACTCTTACACTTGGGAAAAGACAGGATTTTTTTTTCGTGTCACCTACTCCCAACATCATATAGTTTGGTCAAAATTGTACTTACCTATTAATTTTTAGAAAATTACACTTTGTATTCTTAGTTAACACAAATTTTCAAATTAGATAAAAAACCTAAATTACCCTTGCATATAATATATGGGAAACTAAAAAAAACAAATAAAATTTTTTTCTTCTCCAAAAACAATTTCTATCTTATAAAAAAAATGAAAAAACCCAAACTAAACTTAGAAAGAACCTTATTTTTTTCAATTATCTCATTGATTATCCATAAACCTAAGTTGAATTTATTAAAGGTTACATCCAACATTTTGTTTTTAAAAAACCCAACTAACTAGGAAATTATAAGTATTATCTAATTAAATCAAGCTAATTAGGCAAATTCAAGGCCTTTATTTGCTTTTAAAGAGCTAATTAAGGTAACAAATGGGTTTTCAACCTAAAACCTTACGGGAGAAGGTGGATTTGGTTTTATATTTGGATTTTTTAGGGGTTAAGAGTTAGGACTATTTGGGTTCATTATTAAGAGAGGTAAAGGTGAGCCAAAATATACTTAAGCTTATGCAAAGAGTGACAATGGGTAAAGACCTATTAGCTGATTTATTTATGGTGATGGACTGTGATGTACATGAGTCTACAACTGTGTTTTGGCTTTGACTTGGTGGAGATGGTTGTTTAATACGAGGAAAGCTAAGGTTTATTATTGTTATGGAGAAAGAGTGATAGTCACTCTTAGTTGTGGATGATGGTTTATGAGATAAGAAAATGGTGGCAATGACTTTTGACTATGAGTGGTGTTTTGTGAAACGAAAAAATGGTGGCAATTTTGATAGTAGGGTGACTATTTTTTTTTCATAATGGATTAAGAGAAGTGGTGGTTTGGTATTAGGTTGTTTGGATAAGAAGAGAGACTAATATATAGGTATGACAAGGTAGTTATGGAGCTAATGTGTTGGCTAGGTTTTGAGTTTGTGGTCTTAATGGCTAGGGTTTAGTTGTGGAAGATGGTAAATAATGTTTTTTCTCGAGTCTTTCATTTTATTTTTTTTAATTTATTTTCTCTCTACTCATCATATTTAAAAAGAAAATGTTTTTTTTCTCTTTTTTTTTTCAAATAATTGTTAATGCAAGACAAGAAAGAGTTTGCCTTTATTTCAAATCTCTATAAATAAGAGCAAATGATTGAGATTTGCTACTAAGAGAAAGAGATCTAGGTTGAATTTTTTATAGAAAAAACAAGAAATTTAAAAATCTAAGCAAAATTTAGTAAAAACACTTTGATCATTTATGTCCCAATTTGATCTAGATCCAAGTCTTTGAAGAGAATGAAGGTGATGGAGTTGCCTTGTTTTTGAAACATAATTAGGGTACTTTTTAAAAGGACTTCTTGCCTTAAAATTGGGTGTTCATGCTCTAAAATTAGGTTGGTTCAAATTTTTACGACAATTATACATTAGATACTTGGCTTAAATCAAATGTTACGACTCCTATTTCTACCAGATTGGTCATTCCATTATTCAATTGTTAGGTAACTAAAACTCTGACAATGAGGAAAAAAAAATGAGGTTGGTGGATATATAATTTTAATTTGATGGAAAAATTATAATATTTAATATAAGGTCATTTTATTTATTAAATAAAAAATAATAAAAAATTTGTAAATAACTAGGTAATTTTTGTTGATTTTTTTTTTGTGAGGATATTAAATATTAGTGATCATATAAAGTTTAAAATGCAATGTGTAATTTTTCAGAACTTATTAGACAATTCAATTATGACCAAACCATAGGGTATTAGAGATATTTTTTTTCTTATGTTTTTGTTTAATTAAATTTATTTTTTAAAAAATTATAATTTTAAAATATTATGAATATTTTTTTTAATTTCATCATTTAATATTAGATTTATTAGGGATTGAGTTTTATAATTTATTTTAATTTTCTTTCTATGAGGTTATCTTTGTTTCATTATTTAGGTCATATGTTTTCTATGTTAACCTCGGTTGACTTGAATCTTTATTTTTGATATTTTTAATTGATGTTCTCAATTTCATTACAAAGTTATCTTGAACTCATGACCTAATTTGTGAGTTTTCTATATATAACCCTAGTTGACTTGATTTTTTTAATTGTTTTTTCAATTTCATCCTTTAATATTAGGTTGATTAGGAATTAAATTTCATAATTTGTTTCCATTTACTTTCTTTAAGGTTGTCCCAGTATCATGATCTGAGTTATATGTTTGACGAGTTAATTCAAGTTGACTCAAGTTTTTTTGGTCGTTTTTTAAAATTATTATTTTTTTAATTTTATCCTTCAATATCTGGTTGATTGAGAATTAAGCTTTATAGTTTATTTTGATTTACTTTCTATGTGGTTATCTTAATCTCACGAACTAGGACATAAGTTAGACAGATTAATTCGGGTTAAATAAGGTCTTTTGTTTTTTAATTGATTTTTTTTAATTTCATTCTTCAATATCTGATTGATTAAAAATTGAACTTTACAATTTATTTTGATTTACTTTTTATGGAGTTGTTCCTGTCTTATAACAGAGGTCAAATGTTTGACAAGTTATTTTGGATTGAGTCAAGTGGTGTTGTTGTTCTTTTTTAATTGATTTTTTTTCTAATTTTGTTTTACAACATGAGGTTGATTAGAAATTTAATTTCATAACTTATTTCTATTTTTTTTATGAGGTTATCATAGTCTTATGACTCGAGTATATGATTTGACAAGTTAATTTAGATTTACCCGAATCAATTCAATAAATTATTATCTCATTATTTAAAACAAAGATGTTAATGTTTTTGAGTTGAATTATGTTTTTACTAGTCATTCGAGTTGTTTTTGAACTCATCAAGTGGACCGATTTATATCAAGTTAACCCCATATAATTTAATTTTTTTTCACTAAAAAAGAATGTTAATAATGTCTAAATCTTTTATGTTTTTTTTTTTAAATCATACCCATGACATACTTCTAATTAATGATATAGTATAATAATGACAATACATTAAGGCCTCGTTTATTTCATGAAAAGTGGTTTTTTGAAAATCACCTTCCAATTCCTGAGTTTTTTTTTACTATTAAAAAAGTTAGTCAACGAAAAATATTTTTCAATCAAAGAAAAAATTGATTT
This sequence comes from Populus euphratica, assembly GCF_000495115.2. Classification (NCBI taxonomy): domain Eukaryota; kingdom Viridiplantae; phylum Streptophyta; class Magnoliopsida; order Malpighiales; family Salicaceae; genus Populus; species Populus euphratica. The sequence continues at coordinate 95,527 of NW_011500245.1, forward strand.
GGTTTTCAAAAAAATGTTTTTCTTTTATTTTGAGTGGAGAGCACTTTTTAAAAATTGTGAAAAAATTAAAAATATCATGTTATTTACTAATTATATCAAATTTGGTTCTCAAACTTTTGATTGCTATATATTTTGTTTTGAATCTTTTTTTTTCAATTCTATTCCTTAGAATTTGATTTTGATATCAACTTTGGTCCTTATTTTTATGATTGTTATTTGTTTTTCTCTTATTATTTTTTAATTGAAATTTTTTATCTATTACATTTAATCCTCATTCTTTGATTGTTATTTATTTTATTTAAAATAATTTATGATATTGTAATTATTATTTTTTATTTCATCATCTTTTAATTTTATTCTTATTTAATTTTTTAATTTGTAAGATTTGTTTCTTATTATTCTAATAAACATGAAAAAAATATTAATAAGTTATTTTTTAACTTATTTTTCATGACATAGTTAAACACTAGAAAGTATTTTTCAATTTATTTTTCATGATACTACTAAATATCAAACATTAATTTATTTTTCAAAAATTTATTTTTTAAAAAAACTATTTAAAAAAAATTATTTTCCACTAAATAATCAGGATTAAGTTAAAAGTGATTTCAATGTAAAAACATTGAAAAACATTAAAGGCTTTTCCAAATGACGAATGAAAATTGAAGTTTTAAAAATTGATTATAAACAAAACAATCATATACCCCCAATATTTATAATTATTGCGTGTTTATAAAAAAAATGGTTGAAGTTTCTTAATTGTATAAGATAAAAATAAAAATAAAAATAAAAATAAAATAACTTACTTTTATGCAAACAAACTCTTTAATTTGAACATTCGAGGATCTTAGAATACCTTTCTATTTGTAAAATAAAAAGAAAACTTCCATGTGCACTTCAAATTATAAAATCCTCTGCATTTCTCATGTAATGCTCGCTGAAATAAACCCATGAGTGTAAATTCTTCTATAAATCACAAGTAAACAGAAATATTAATACTTGATCACTTGTTTATTCTTCAACACTTTACTACTAATTTTCAAACTTAAGTCAGAGAACATGATAATCAAATGCAGGCGGGAAAAAGGATACGTTCTACAAGGACTAGCTATTGAGAACAGTAATGGAAGTGGAGTTGAAACAAGGCAAAAAAAAAGAAGAAAAGGTTTGAACTTTGAAAAGAGACAAAAAAAGACAAGAGTTCTTAGAGAGGTGAGATAGAGGTTGGATTTCCAAAGATTCACCACTATCTTATTGCATTTATTATCACCATATCACACTGCCCACTCGTCCTTTCCCCTAAAAATTACCCTTTTGTCACCTTGCTTCTTTTTTTTCCCTTCACTTATTGGTACCAGCTTTCTTTCAAACTTCAAACTTCAAACTTCAAACTTCGGTCTTCCTCTCTCTAACTTCATATTTTTTAGGCTACTACTCCCTTGTCTTTAGTGTTTGTGTTTGAAAAAACAAGTATCGTAATTTTGACATTAAGCAGCTCCCTCTACACCTGTTAACAAAAGGGTGTTTCATTGAATCATTGATTATATGAATACTCTGTCTCTCTTATGACCCACAAGAGGAGCTGACTGGTTTAAGGAACAGTTCTAGTTCTGCATTCAGACAGATACCAAGGTGAGTTTCTCATTTTTTTGTTTTGTTTTTGAGAAGAAAAGCAATTTATTTGTATGTAACAATGCATGTAGGTGTAGTTGATGAACGTGCAAAACAAAAGGAGTTTCTTTGGATCTCATTGTTATTCTTCCTTTTCCTTCTGTTTTTCTGTAAATCATGTGTGCTAGCTTGTGGAGTTTTTCTTCTTCTTCTTTTTTATAAATATTTTGGTACCGACAAAGTACCATTGCCCTTGTAACTATGATCCATTTGGTTTTCGAGAGAGAGAATATAAGAAGAGCGAAACTTTGGAATCTCATCACTACCCAGTACCCACAATTCAATCTGTTATAAAATTCAAGCTTTAGTCTGTCCATGTTTTTTCTGGGCAACCAAACACTTATTTTACACATACACCTGTTTTGGGTATCTATAATTTGTATTTTCCCATCTGGTCATTTTAAGAAAAAAAAAATGTTAAGAGATGTTAAATGGGTCAAACATGCGAATCCATGAATGCTGTTTCAGATCTATCCGGGTACTTTGATTTGTTTGAATTTATTTCTTTGGTTTTAATAAACCAAGAGAAAAAACTTGTGTCTTGAATTATTGAGTCAACACTGTCACTATTTATTACTATTTTTTCACTTTAAAAATGTCTAGTTTTGAGGTTGTAATACACCAACACGTGCACGGTGGCGCGTGTGGTGGCATGTTCCTTTTCGTCTCTTTAGAAATATTCTTGGGCAGAGCATGTCCCTCCTCCTCTGACACCTTCCAGTCGCTTATTTAACGCTTCTTTGTTGTCGTCCTTCACCTTCTTTCTGTAAAAAAAATGAGTTGGAGGAGATATGGGGCTGAAAGGACAATAATGCCCCTGCCAAAGTTGAGATTCGAAGCTCTCTTTTTTTAAAAGCAGTTAAGGCGAAAGGTAAAGCATATTTTGATTGATGGATGTGGATAGTGAAAAGGAGTGGTTAAAAGATTGCGTCTGCACTGTCCAAGAAAACAAAGCACACTGGCAGGATATCGCGGTCTTGGTGCTTGTAAAAGTTGGAATGGATGGTACTTTTTTAAATTGTATAGCCCATTTAGTATTCAGGAGTGGACTACGAGTAACATGGAATGGAAATCATCAGAAAAGAAATCACGTGACTATGGAAATCAATTAAGTCAAATGATATGAATGTGCTTTGCTCCGTAGACTGGTATCATGTCATCAGGGTTTCCAGTAAAAATTCTGCCATGCTTGGCTGGGCATTTGAACTGTATGCTAGGTCCTTAAAATGGCAGGTCTCGATCATTATCATAATCAAGTGGTTTGAGAGCTTATACTTTACCTATAATTATTTGAAGTAAAGTTGATATCCTAACTGCTCCCATTAAAGGGTCCCAGTGATAATGATTAACAGGCCCCTGATATGTGCATATTGTGGACCTGTTGAGACCATGTGGAAAGTAAAAACTGTCACCTCTTTACCAGCTTTTCCTGCGAAATAAAAAGATGGAGAATCCTGTCTGGGGTGGTTGGATCATCTTACTTCTTCATTACTTGTGTCTGGTGGATGTAATGCATGATTCTTCATCCGTTTCTCTTGATGGACCATGAGATATTAATAATGCAACACAGTACTCCATTTATTGTTTCTTAACTCTAGGTTTTCCAGCTTTTGGTGATCCAGATTTCTCGTTGCAGTGTTTTTCTTTTTATCTCTGAGAAAATCTAGTGGTGTATTTGGGGCAACATGTCGAGTTAGGCCAGGTCACTGTTGTGGGGGCATACTGTTTTCTTTATTATGTTTTCTTACATTAAAGTTGGCGTAGCAAGCTTAAGTCTGCATTATTTAGTAATGATCATTTCACAGGCTCTTGTATGTCCTCAAGGACGGAGGCTCATGTAATGTTTGCCGTCACAAGAAGTTGGCTTTTGCAAATGCTATTGCTACTCCAAGTTATTTGATTATATTTGTGATGCTACACTCGTTCTTCTTGAGCCTGCCCCCTAGAATATAGCTCATGGAACAAATTAAGATGTGAAGCCAGGATTTATTTCATTTCACAGGGGAGTTTTAAATGCTTCACAAGCCCATGCTTTGACCTTTTACGGTTAACTAGGAAGAGTTGAGTTAACATCCTGTAAAAATAGCTTGGAATATAGCTTGCTGGAGCTTGGTTCAGAGGTCACTGGATTTTTTTATTACAAATTGCGAATTAATTCTTACACCTATAATTGGACTGATATTTTGTTCATCATTTTCATTATAGCCTCCTTTTTTCCTTTCATTTTTTGAAGTTTCCCTTTTGTTTACATATTAAGTGCTGAGAATACAAATTTCCAATGACAGTTGCTTCCAGCTTTCTTGAACAAACATTGCTTTAGGTGCTTCAATGCCGAGATCAAGGTCAGAGAACATTACCCTGCTATCATTTATCAATATACTGTTTTTATATCACATGCATGCGCGTGCCCTGATTGAACTGTTGATTCAAGTTATTTGGATTAAGGGATTTTACTTGCTTCATACTTATAACATGCTTTAAAGAAAATTAAAAAGCTACAGGCATGTTTTTCTGTTAGAGTGTATTGATGCCTTTATATGTACTTTTAGATGTGATTGTACTTACAAAATTCTATTCTTCTATAGGATATCCAAATCTACTATCATTTCATTCAGCAAGGTTAAATTATTATAAAACTCCTGATGTATGCCAGAATCATAACATGAAGCATCAGTTGTTAAACTAGTAGCATGGTTTAAACTATGACAATACATTGATTTATCCGTCAGGAACTAGGCGTCATCGAGGAAGCCTACTTTATATCAGTTGGATGGCATGAAATGCCCCACCTAGTTTCAGGTTGAGGCTTTGTTGTTGTATGGTATAAAATGATGAAATCAACCACGAATCAAGTAGAACGAATTTATGTTATATAACAATTGTTTGACTTGGCTTCCTGATTGCATGCAGCTGCAAGTAATATCCGTAGTTTAGTAGGGTTACTCAACCTGTCCTTTAGATGCTCTATCCTCAATCACTGTGGATTCGTTCTATCATTTCCTTGTCAATTTTTTTCCTCAATTTAGTCTTGAATCAATTCAATTTACAATGAACATCATGACTGTCATGTTACATTACAAGTGGCATGCATTAAGGGTCTAAATTCTTTTTTTGTTTTGTTTTTTGAAAATGAAGTTGCTGTTCATTTTGATTTTGGCTATAATATTACCAGTAACTTATGAATTCATTGTGTCAAAAATGTCTGATGGCTATTTTGGTTTCCATTTTCTGTTTCATTGATAATTAGAGGATCAGAAATGCCTCAAAGGCAGTCTCCTCGAGGCTCACATCCGCATAGGACATCTAACTCTGATTCCGACCCACTGCATCATAGACCTATAACTGATCGAAGAGAGAAGCTAGGAGACCGTTGCTCCCCAAGAGGCTCCCAGCCTGACTCATTAAACCAAAAGAAGCTTGGAACCCGCATTGCAGATTTAGAATCTCAGCTTGGCCAAGCACAAGTAGAGCTGAAGACTCTAAAAGAGCAGTTGGCTTCAGCTGAAGCCGCAAAGAAAGAAGCTCAAAAAGAATTGGAGAAAAAAGCCAGGAAAGGTGCTGTTCCAGAGCCAGAGGTGGATTCCAAAAAAGCAGATAGCAACTCAGCAGATGAAGTTTCTGAAGACATCCAGCTGGAAACTGATGTTTTTGAAGTTCCAGTGGAGAAAAAGACTGTTGAGCCCAAGGTTGATCCTGGCGACCTGCTTGATCAGGTAGAAAAAGAAAACAACCCAACTGATATACCGGCTGAACCACTAGTGATTTCAGAGCCAGAAAAGCTGTCTTTTCATGACCTGGCATTGAAGGATGATGAGATAAATATGCTAAAAACCAAGCTAGAAGAGAAACAAAAGGACCTAGAGGTGTTTGGTATGGAAAATGAGAACTTGAAGAATCAACTGAATGTAGCAAATTTGTACATCTCATCTGCCAAATCCAAGGAAGAGGAAGTGTCCTTGAAGCTGGGCCAATTGGGAGAAGAGCTGGAAGCAAGTAAAGCAAATGCTGCCCAGTTAAAGGGGAAACTGGAAGCTGCCGAAGGAGCAAATGAAGCATTGGAGACAGAAATGAAGAAAATGAGAGTGCAGACAGAGCAGTGGAGAAAAGCAGCAGATGCTGCTGCTGCAGTACTTGCTGGGGGAGTAGAGATGAATGGAAGGATTCCAGAGAGGTGTGGCTCCATGGATAAGCACTTTGGTGGTGTATTCGAGCCACCAGTAGGAGGGTATGCTGGTTTCGTCGGATCACCTGGAATGGCTGATGATTTGGACGATGGTTTTGGTAGCGTGAAGCGAAAGAGTTCTGGGATCAAGAAGTTTGGAGACTTGTGGAAAAAGAAGGGCCAGAAATAAGATGTTATGTTGTTGAAATCCCCATGTACCCTTTTTTATTGTGTTGGTAAGGAAATGGTTGCTCGCCATTTCACATTTTGTTGTCAATGTTTATATATGTTGAAGTTACGTTATCTAAACCTTTTCAGGGATGATTTTGTAGCATGCTGTTGCTTTGGTGAAACTGGGAATCCTCCTAGCTTTCACAATAAAATATGTGGAGACCTCACTCCTTTTCAAGATACTTGAGCTTGAGAGGATATTGCACAGTGCAAACACCCAACTACCCCTTTGAATGATTGAAATTTGATGGTTTTTTCGGTGGTGAAGTGTCGGATACAATGACAAACTCCGCAGGTTTGAACTTCTTGATTGATAAGGGATTTGGATTTTGATATAACATGAGATTCTACCAGTAAAGCTACTCTGCTGCAACAAATTGATTTGGTAGTATTTGGTTGATTTTTTATCTAAAATAGATGGATACCTATAAATTCAAGAAATTGGAAAAGAAATTAAACGGTAACAAATTACGTTAAATTAATAATTAACCAAACACTTAGTGATAAAATTAAAAAAATAATTATTATAATGAATAAAATAATAATAAAAAAGCTAGGAAGATTCAAAGTTTATAGGTTTTTAGAGAAAAGCTCAAGTATCCAGGCCTGCAGCAGTCCACTCACTTGTTTAGATGTTATTTTTGTTTAAGTTTTACAAGGTATTGTTTACCTTTTAATACCTTGAAAAAAAAAATAGTAGACAACACGTGGCCCAAAGTGTTCAGATTTTAATAACCTTTCAGTCACTAAAAAATTAAGTTGGTCTCTTTCAAACAAAAAAAAAAAAACTAAATTTTAATCATAATATAGCTTCAAATAAAAACACATTAACACATTCTAAAACATATTTATAACAGCTAATAACCTAGAAATTAGCTCTAAAATTCACCATCAGTTTAAAATAAAATTTTTTTCAAGTTTCTTGTATAAGCTTTTTTTAATTAAAAAGAATTCATTAACACTAAAACTTTTTATTTTCATAGTTGAAATCATTTTTAACTAAATTTTTTTTATCATTAAAATCCAATTACATTCTCTCTCATCTCTCAAATGAGGAATAAAAACATAGAAAAAAATTAAATTTAAAATAAAAATTAAATTTTATAAATCATTAGAGATTTGAGGTTATAATTTGTAAAGTTAAAGAACCAAAGTATACTGTTAGCTTCAAGTTTTGAAAAATCTTTTTTTTTTCTGCTTTTTTCATCTTATTTCCCTAGCTTTAAATTTTTTCCTTCCTTAATAAATTTACTTTAATTGGTTATTAATTTGGTTATATAGGGGCATGATTGAAAAATCGCTGTGACTATATAATAATTCGTTCTGAAGAGTGGCGCGGGGAAAACTATGTCCCACTTGTGGGGACTATTATTATTATTATTAACAATTAACAAAACATTCAAGGCCTCAGGAACTAGTTATTTTTTAAAATTTTATTATCTAATATTAATTTTTTTAAATTATACTTTATATTTTTTCTATTGAATTATATATTGGTTTTATAAATTTTTTTTATTTCAAACTTTAATGTTATATATATTAGATTTGAGGCTTTATAAATTTTTCTTGATTTTTAACTTTCAACAACTCAATTTTTTTTATTTTTTTTATTTTATCTTTCCTTCAACAACTCAATTTTTTTTATTTTTTTATTTTATCTTTCAATATTGAGTTGTTTTAAAAATTATGTTTCATAATTTTTTTGATATATTTTCTATTGGATTATATACTAGTCTCATAGATTTAGGTGTTTTTCTTTTTAATCAATTTCATCCTTTAATATTAAAAATGGAGTTTCATAATTTTCTTTTATTTGTTTATATGAATTTATCCTGATCTAATGACTTAAATTATGGGTTTAATAGGTTAACTCGGGTTATTTTTTGATTGATTATTTCTCTATTTTATCCTTTAACTTTTATTTGGCTATACATTAAGCTTCATCATTTTTTTTATTGATTTTTTATAAGTTTACCATGATCTCATGAACCAGATCACAAGTTTGGTAAATTGACCTAGGTTAACTTTGCTTATTTTTTAGTCATTCTGTAATTGAATACTCATTTTAACTGGGTTTGTAACTTTTTGTATTTTATTTTTGTAGAATTATTCTGACATTATGATTCAAGTTTCAAGTCTGGCAAGTTGACCTGAGTTAACTTAATTTATTTTTTTGGTTCTTTTTTTAATTGTGTATTTTTTTTTAATTTCACCCTCCAACAACTCAATCTTCTTTCTTTCTATTTAATTTTTGTTTTCAATTTCATCCTTCAATATTTGATTGTTTGAAAATTGAGCTTCATAAATTTTTTTAATTTATTTTTTAGAGAGTTTTTCTAGTCTCATAGATTTATTTATTTTCTATATTTCAACATTTAATATTATATATATATTAGAAATGGAGCTTCATAATTTTTTTATTTGTTTTATAAGTTAGCTTAGGTTGACTTGAGTTTTTTTTGTATTTTTTAATTGATTTTTTTATTTCATCGTTCAATATTAAATTAATTAAAAATTAGGCTTTGTAATTTTGTTCAATTTGTTTTTTATGAGATTATCTAGATCTTATAACTTGGGTTATGGATTTTGTAGGTTAACCCAAATTAACTCAAGTAGTTTTTTTTCTGGTTTTAATTTAATATATTTTTTAATTTTATCCTTTAACATTAGATTAATTTGAAATTAACCTTCATAATTTATTTTTTTTAATAGGATTATTACAGTCTTATAACCTAAATCACACTTAATATGTTAACTCAGGTTAATCTAACATGTTGTTATCTTATTATTTGAAAAAAAAATCTTCAATATATCATTATATTAATATTTTTTAAAAATATCATCCTATTGCTTAAATTGTAAAATACCCTTATGAAGTTATGAAATTTGAGGGGAAAAAGATTCTTGAACTAAAAAGGTTCCAAAATCATAAATAATATAAGTTTTTGATTAAGGCTTTTATTTAGGATTTTATCAGCAAGTTGACCAGAAATGCCCTGAAAATCCTCACTGTTCGCTCTCTCCGTCCCTGCAAAGTAATAAAATTACAAAAACACTATAAGGAAAGAAAAAAGAAACAAAAAAAAAAAGCTAAAAAATATATATATAAAAAATACAATTCTCTCTCTCTCTCTCTCACACACATTTTTCACCACCAATGCTTTTGCCTCTTTCCGTCGCCGCCACCATCATATGCTTCCTTTACTATCTAAATTTTGCTTACAAAGAAAAATCAGAATTTTTTATATTCAAGAGAATATTAGTTTTCTCATAAAAATCGAGAAGGCATTTTACAATTTAAAACCTATTTATTTTGCATAATTGTTTTTAATAGTAACAGCGTAGGACGTCATGAAATAACTGGTTGTAGCGAGATGAGGTGATTGTGATGGAAAAAATCATAGCAATAAGATGATGGTAGAAAAAAAATGATGGTAAAAAGATATTAATGATGGAAGAGATGGTAATGATAGTGGAAGAGAAGAAGACGATGAATGATAAAAACAATAATTAAATGATTTTTTAAGTAGACGATGAATGGTAAAAACAATAATTAAATGATTTTTTAAGTAAAATATTATTTGTAAAATATTTTACTGTAAATAAACTAAGTTTAAAAATTAATTATAAAATATTTTTTATTGATTACTTTTACCATAAAATATTTTACAAAAAACAAATACAAGAAAATGTTTTTTTTAAAACCAACATGGAAAAATTGAAAACTATTTTGCAAAACAAAGGGACCTTAACTGACAAATATTTTACTTCCCATTGTACTTAGTGGCCATCGCTTACTGCTATAATTGCCATCTACACCGATGCTCATCATCAAGCAAATCAGAACCATTAAATCAAACAGAATCTGTAATTCCAAGCTGATTCAAATAGAGCCTGTCTCTTCTACTTTGCAGAGCAGAATCCAAAGAGCGAACGCCTCACATTGCACACCCAGAGACGAGCCATAGGAAAACTTCGCTTTCTAACGGCCTGGCATTTGCTTTCAAGTGGCATTTTCTCATACTCGACAAAATATTCCATAGCCATTGCCACTCGAGCGAAAGAGAGTGAAATAGATTTCCAAAACTTCATCAAGGAAAGGAAGCTATGTTGGTATACAACAATACCATTTACTAATCATCCTCATCATCACTGTCATAGTTCTGGAATAGGGATTGTAGCCCAGTGCTTGTATCATTGCCTTTACTCTCCTCCACTTGTTTATTCTCCACTGGCTTGTTACTGTCAGAAGATGCAACTGGTTTCTTTATCACAGATATCCTGATCATCGGGGATCCAAAACTGGGTTTACGATCATTCTGAGTCCCTGAACTGCTTGAATTTTCTGTTGACAACCAAATAAAATGAATGTCAGACTCACCTAGGATTTCATAATAACAGATCAATGTAACAAGTAAAACAACAGGTAACAATCCTAAGCTGAAAACTATGATCTTGGTAATGTGTAGGAAATCAAATTTTCTGACATCAATGTTTCTAAATACGCTAGCATTTGAAGGATATTCTTTTACATAGAGCATTGATAACTTCTATTTGGGACACCAACACACGTTTTTTCTTAATACATTAGACCTGTCATGCAGACCACCGGAAAGGCAGCGAAACATTTTGATTATTAAAATATACTTTTTGCAGGGTAAGTTTGATATTTAGCAGAAATACACTGAACATTTAGCCACAGAAGTGTGTTTGAGAATATTCTAACTATATATGCTGTTCCTGCCTCGTAGTTGTCACATTATTCAAACACCATAGTCAATCTATCGATATTAACAAATGAATAGCTTCATTCAATGTCAACAAGGAGCTTATATATAACTCATCTTTGCATTCCTTGCTTCTAATTATGAACTCTAATCTAACTGCACTTCAAGAATTTTAGTTCAGTAAAAATTAAGGAAGGAAAAGGTAACAGACAGATATAGAGTACCTTTGTTATTTGAGCTATCTGAAACACTCGCTTTTGTTAATGAATCTGTTGGTTTACTTGAAACTTCATCAGCAACTTTCCTCTTCTGCAATGCATGCAGGCAAAAGTTCAAGTTAAGGAACCCTTTAATCTCCCATAAATTGCTATATTGGAAGTTTAATACATTGCAAATGAAAAGAAGAGAAAGAAGGGCAAATATAAATGGTTCAATTATGCTCATGATGAGTGCAGTAGATATGATGAGTGCAGTAGATGAAATACTGTATAAAATTGACAAAGTTGATGCATGACAGCGATGCATCCAGACACAATGCTTGAAGAATGTAGAAGGTCACACAGACAGACTGTATTGCTGATAAATATGCATTCAGGTAAACTGCTCCTCGTGCCTGAATGAATAAGGAGTCGCTTAATTAGCATGCTCCAAAAAGTCACTATCATAACATTTTATCTGAACTGGAATTGTAGAGATGTAAAGGTTGGAAAGCGGGGCAGTAAATGGAGGAATAAAGCTATTTTTTTATTTTGTTTTTTTGGTAAAGTGAAAAAGCACAAGGATGGAAGATAATTTTAGGAATATTAATATTTTCACAAGTATGGGCATGGTTGTGAAATATTCATATATGTTCTATATCACCCCTTATTAATACTCTTGACCCACCTGTCATAAATATGCTTCCCTACTGCTGTGTCTTTGCAGTTGCAGGTTCAGCTACGGCTATATGATCAAAATTCAGGACCAGTGAGCCAAAAGGACAAGATTTAATACATACACCTTCGCATCCCTTTATCTATCTGAGTTCTAAACTAGAAATTCAATCCAAGAAAAGTTGATTTCAGGAGGGATAGATTCTTGAAGTATGGAGCTAATTAATTGAATATTTCAGTTTTTCTATAGGTAAACTCTAAAGCATACACACTAGCTCATTCCTACAAAGAGCATCTACATATTTCTTTCCAAATTCAATGCATCCAAAGCTCCGTCATTATATTTTTTAAGTGATAAACGCAATCAAAGGGCAAAGCCTCCACAGCAACAATACTTAAAGGGGAACAATAGTCATATTTGCAAATAAAAGTGACGATGGATTTAGCTTTGAGATTAATCATTCCTTTTCTCTGGAAGAAGTAGAACATGTGTTCTATAACCATTTATATTTTGAAATTATACTGAAGGGGAAATTGCCTAGGGTAAAGAATGCATGTGAAAGTTTACAACCACATTTGATTCGTTTTCTCATAATTTCCTTTAATGATTACACCAACTATATTCTGTATCATTCATATTTTTCTCATATATCCAGAAAGTAACCAATAAAAGGAATAAATAGAATTACAGGATTCTCATACCTTGAGCTTATCATTTGACATGTTGAACTCTTCATCATCATCAGAATCTTCATCAGAAATTCTTCTAATAACCTCCTTTTTGCTTTGCTTTAAATTTTAAACACAAAACAAACCATATGTGAGCAACCAGTCATATAGACGAAGGTAAGGAAAGGAAGGGGATTCAAAAGAGCTGGTTAGGAAAAACTAGCAAGTACAGAAATTGAGCACTAACTTGGAATATTGATTTTATAAGAGCTTCATCCTCTTCTTCCAACTTCTTCTCCTGTCAGCACATAAATCCATTGCCGGTGTCAGAACAAAGGCAATACAACACAGAGATAAAAAAGAAAACGTTCCCAGAAGAAAGCAAGCACTATGCCTGCAAGAATCTCTATTTTGAATTTCACATATTCACATGTAAAAGCACAGAATGCACATACTTTTCTTTTCAATGAAGTATATATCGAATAGCTGAAACTCCATACCTTTTCAGAAGCAGTGTGCTGCAAAGCCTCGAGCATTGCATCTACACTGACAGTTGCATGCCGGGACTGCAAACCAAAAACAAAAGTCAGTACAGGAAGACAAAAATCACCAGAGCATAATTTTAACCAATAACATCAATCCAAAGCATCAAAATGCCAACTTCCCACAAACCAATTACCTTCATAGACTTCATTTCGTCAAGTGCAGCAAGAATGTCCATCTCTCTTTTAGAATCCAAAGTTCTATTCTCCAACGATTTCATGGCATCCCCCATCTCTTCAGCATCCCTCTTCTTCTTCTCACTGTCCAGCACCTACCACCACAAACAACAGCATTATTTTCCAAACAAGCAATCCTAACATATAAACAACAACCAAAGTACACCATGGTAGCTAATATTTTTACCTCATCTTCGGCACGCCAAGGTTCAAAATTCCGCGTGGCACCACTCTCAACTGTATAATCCGAGTTTTGAGGATCGGTCTTCATTGCTATCTCGGCAGAACACTTGGTACACTTGAAGTAAAATCTAAATATTTGTATTCCTAGATACGTCTGCAAAAAAAAAAAAAATCACAGCCAAAACCCAAAATAAATAAATAATCATAAAAAAAAACTACGATAGTGAACTGGGACAAACTAAATCCTGATTTTACCTCGCCAATTACGTCTTCTTTGCGAGAATTAAACTTGGTGCCTTTATAGATGTAATTACCACAAGTATTGCAACGGATGCTCATAGGAAGCATCATTCGGACCTTTATCTGTTGGTTCTTGGGTCTTCGGATCCTGGGTAATTTCGATGGATCAAAATCTGGTGGGTAGTACTTGTTTAACACCTTTCTTTCTCCCATCTTCTTTGCTTAGTTACTTGCCCTCTTCTTCTTCGAATGAAATAGAGAGAAACAAAACCCAAATTACTGCAATTGATTGAAGATTGGGTGTTCGGATCGTGAGTAATCAGGGATTAATTTTGACTTGATCTTTCAAATCGGAAAGCCGGAGAGAGACGCAGCGTGATAATAATGAACTAGATAACCGGCCTCGGCTGCGGTTCCGAACAAAATTGTTTTCAACGTGAAAAATATGTCAAGCCAAGAAGGCATTCTCAGAAAATGTCACTAGAGCGTGTATAAAAGTGGAATAAAGATTATTTTTAAATTGTTTTTTTATTTAAAATTTTATTAAAATAATATTTTTTAATTTTTTATATTAACACATTAAAATAAAATAAAAATATTAATTTAAAATTTTTCTAATTTTAAAATGTTAAATAATATCTTAATCTAATTTGAGTTTAACTTAACCAATTTAGAATATATTTATTTTTGTGATAGCATTGTGCTTTTCAAAAAAAATTGAAATTTTATTTTGTTTTAAATTATTTTTTTAGTATTTTTAAATATTTTTGATACGTGTATGTGAAAAATAAATTTTAAAAAATAAAAAATATTTTAATATATTTTTAAATAAAAAATAATTTAAAAATTAATTGTTATCACAATGTTAAATATTACTTTAATAGGTCTAGAAACAACATTAACAAATACTAAAAACATGATTTGATTTAAAAATAAATCTAATATCATTCATTCTCTAAATCGAGATCCTTCACATAATTTGTTTTAAATATTAAAATCACAACTTATTGGATCGATTTGAGTTTCATAACTTAACATGCTAAAATCGCAATCCAAGTTATGAATTGAACTAGTTTTAATAAAAAAAAAAAATTATTTTTTATTTAATTATATAAAGAAATACAAGTAGTCACTCATAAAACAAAATAAATTATAAAGTTAATTAAAAATAAACTGTGTTATAGGATAAAGTTGAAAAAAAAATTAATATAAACTCAATGTTAGCCGAGGCCTACGCCTATATTCCTAGGCCATCTTTTGAAATATAAAATTAGAAAAAAAATAAAAGATAAAGGAAAAAAAAAGCCTACGCCTATATTCCTAGGCCATCTTTTTTTTTTCCAAGTTCAATCCTTATATCAAATTAAAAGATTTAATGAAGTGCAAATATATAATTAGACTTTTAATGAGTCAAATTACATTTATTAGGGATTTAATTGATGAAAAATTAAGTTTGGAAGCCTAATTTGAATGTAATTGAGAAGATTGGAGTTTTAGAGGACCAAATTTAATTTTTACAAGCCATTTTAGTGAAATCAGGGATAAAATTGTTAGAAAATCAAAGTTTTGGGGGTCAATTAAAGGTCCAATTGAAGAAATTCACAACCAATAATCTTTTAAAAAAGAAGCTAAACTTTAGGGACTTCATTTGATTAAAAACAAGGGTGAAATTGAAAAAACTAAAAGTTTAAAGGTCTATTAGAAAATTAAATTGAAAATATCCAAGATCAAGAACTATTTTATAAAAAACCACATAAATTTAAGAATTCAATCGTAAAAAGCTAAGGGTGAAATTGCAAGACAAAGAAACTGTTTTGTCTTCTACCATAGTAGCGTGTTAGAACATATGATGATTTTCAAACTATTGTAATCATAACTAGAATATCCGTTTGCTAATAGTTAATACAGAAACTCCCCCTAGGAGTCTGCAGGATCTCCAACTCTTTATTAAATAATTCTCATCTATAATTTTCTTCACACCCCACTTATATTTTAGGAGTATATGTTGCGAATCTCTGTATAACTCTTTAGCTGATTGAACACTCTTACTCCGTTGTAAGTGTTGCTCTACCTAGTGCTACTCTCATTTTAATTCTTTTGATTTTCCTTAAATATGCATCCATGTGATAAGGATAAGAACTTTCAATAAGCATTATCTTCAAGCCTAACAAACTACTAATCATGTTTCATGAAAGCATTTCTCTAACTTTTGGATAACTTTGTATTTATCTTCTTTCAATAAAACTTATTTAAGCTTTTTATATAATTTATTAAAAAAAACTAGGTAATTACATAAATAATAAACTTGAATAATTATTTATCTAATTTGGATAAACTAATAATTTAAATAAATTCATCTCTATCAATGCAAATAATCATTCACTAATAAATACCAATAATTTTGACAGCTATAATCTCTCTCTTTGGCTGATTTGTGACAAAACATATTAAGGATGAATTAACATGCAATTAGTTCAAATAGTTCAATCATAAACAAATATTTCATTAAAGTATTCCTGTAAGCACAATTGAAATAATATTATGTAGCATTATGTAGCATGAGAACTTAATTTTCATGCATTAACATCCTATCAGTTTCTAACATGTTTCATGCTTACAATTCATAATTTATTTAAAGAACACTTTATGTAGCATGTTACATAATTAATAGTTCATAATATTTTCAAAAATTATTATGCAACTACATGCATAAATTTCAGTGCATCAAGTATTCAGCATATATACTAAAAAAAATATTCAAGTTATTATAGATAAGAATATTCAATATTCATTATTGATTAAAAATCAATAAAATTTCATAACAACAAAAAAATTCTCTGAAAGGGCTCGGGGCTGATTGTTGGCTACCTGTGTGGTTGTGTGCTTACATCTTTGTCTTCCTTTTGGTTTGACATCAATCCTACTCTTTATCTTAACCAATAGCATATTGATGCACTTATTTGACATCTAAGTTGAGTTGAATAAGTTTGTTATTAACTTGCACAATATTTTGTTGCATATATGTTATCAACTGCATCAATCCTTCATTCCTACTTGCTAGTAAAACTATCAAACTTGTTTGATATTACTTATAATTTTTTATTATAAGAGGGAGTAGGGGGCTAGTTTGAGAAGTTTTAGGTTGAAAGGATATAGACTTTTCAAGATTTAACCTTTTTTTACTAACCATAACTTCAGATTTGATAATAATTATGATTAAGATCTTTCCATAAATCTTTATTATTGGGTCATTATCACACAAAGGTATCCTAGCCATGATTGTTACTCTAGATGTCAACATATTAAAAGGTAAACTCACTTTCTTCTTAATTGTAGCTCTTTGTATGACATCAACAAAATAAATGGCTAGGTCAATAGAAACATCAATAGTAATAACATACATGAACTAAGTTTTCTTAATTGTTAGCTCAGTTATGTTTTAATAGGTTAGAGGTTTGTTAACATAATTTTTATTAACAATCGATAAGGATGTAATGTAGTGTTCATAGGCAATCTATATGCTTTGATAGATCATTTTGGTTCTTTAAAGGTAACAAACAGATCATTCATATGAGTTTTTGAAAGGGCTCTTTTATAGGGAAAGCCAAGATATGTGATTCCATGTAGCTCATGTAACTTTCTAATAACAACATGAGACAACTCAAAGTTTTGATCTATAATAATAAATGTAACGAAGTGGTCATCAAGATGGAAATGCTCACAATGTGCATAAAACTCCTTAACTACTTCACCATTTGGAGTAGTTGCTCCTTTAGTCAGTTTACCCTATTGTCTTTTCTTAAAGATGTCTTTTATAAACATAGATGTGGGATCAGAAAAATCACTTACTGAAGCTTCTTTTTACCAATATGTTTTTTTTGAAGAAGTTGGTTATATAAGCTATCTTTATATTAAAGGAAATAAAGTAGTCAATTTTTCCAAACTGTGTTGTAAATTTAAAGGAAATAGTCACTATTTTACTATTTTCTTCTGTCTTTTGAATATTAAAGGGCTAGACTAGAATCTTTTTAGGGGATGAGGTCTCCCATTTTTTTTTATTGGTAGAGTTTGAAGAAGGGGTTCTAAACTATGTTGTAAATTTAAAGGAAATAGTCACTATTTTACTATTTTCTTCTGTCTTTTGAATATTAAAGGGCTAGACTAGAGTCCATTTAGGGGATGAGGTCTCCCATTCTTCTTCATTGGTAGAGTTCGAAGAAGGGGTTCCAAGTTTCTTTTAGCTTTTACTTTATAATATCCTTTCAACAAGAAAATGAATTTGTCATTTTCAAAAACAATAAACAAAACAAATTTGTTCTACAAATGTAGTGCATAGATGATTGTAAAGACATATTTTTTTAAAAAAACACTCTTAATAAATTTCAAATCAAAAAAGGATGTCCTTATCATTTTTACAGAAATATTAAGTGTAAGATGGAAGAATAAGTAGATGTTATGTCTAAACAATTTCTTCTGTATTTATCAGAAGCTTGAAAGTAAAGATGAAGGAAGAGATTTTCATGGAAAATCACAAGATAGGTGCCTTAAAATAAGAAACAATAAGAGAAAGAGAATGATGATTGTATTTTTTGATAAACAAAACCGTTAAATCAGCCATAAAACATTTGTTTTTCTCTTATTATTGATCACAACAAGCTTTATAATACGAACTATAACCTCTTTTGATATGTTAATGTTATGAAAAAGATAGACTCCTTAGGCTAACCATTTTTTTTTGTTTCACAAATCAATGAGGCATATCAATTTCACTTGTTTTTCTCACAAGTATATCTAATTGTACACTTAGATAGAGATATGGACCTACATAAAATAACTTAATTTTCTAGCATCAAAATACTTACAATTAACAATTTGAAAAGAGATATTGATTAATACTTAAAAGTGTATTTTTATTAAGATTTTATATCATTATTTTGCACTTGAAATATCAATAACTCCTTAACTAGAGCATGTTTTATAATAATAATTCTGATGATATAAGATATTGTTAATTAATGGTAAATATTTATTTTAAATGCAGGCCTATCATATAAATCAAATGATTGATTGATGAGTTAAACTACTGAAATTTAGAAGAAAAAGAGAGGGCTAAACTTAGAAAAGAGATGCTGATTGAATTTCAATTGGTACACCATTTGGTTATTGGATCATAACTAGAACTATAAAACTTGGACTTAAGTTTGGTTTATATGGATAGAAAGCTAAGACATAGGTCTAAAACTTTCATGAGAATTCAAGATTAAAAAGGACTGTTTTCAAGTTCAAATTGTAACAATAACATAGTAATCGGAATCTTTCCTGTAGCCTAGACGTTATTTAGTGTTTAACTCATATCTCAAGTTCTAGAATTTCAAATGACTTCATTCTTATTTTGTTGGAAAGATGAGATAAGTTTCCAGAACTTTCATGAAAACTATCTATTCAAATTATGATCTTAGCAATGATGTTTTCTGCAGATAAGAAATAAGGATTGTTACCAAGTCAAGAGGCGATCACCCACTCAATAATTAGTCTTCAAATCAATAATTTCAAATTTTAGCCTATAAAAAGAGACATTTACCATGCACTTAGGCATTTTGGTTTTTAAATCAAGATCATATTCTTGCTTTCTTTCTTTATTTTTTTATAATGTTTAAGTTTTGCTTTCATTAATCTCTTATTTATACTTTTCATTATAATTATATTCTTATCTAGTTTATTTATGTTTCTCTTCTTTATAATGTTTAGCTAAGTTTATTATGTCAACTTGAAAAGGTTTCACGAATGGTGTTAGAATATGTATAATATAAACTCAACATAGACTTCAATGTTTATATCCAAGAAAGTTTGCTATTAACATGTCTTATCATTTTTATCTTATTCATTCTTAATACCTTGCTTGTTGAATGGTTAATTTAGATTTATGTTGTATAATACTTGGTACAAAAAATGCTTGATCCTTCATTATCTTAAGCCGACGTAGTTGTTATGAGAGGAACTTGATTTGTTGTTAACATAACTTAGCATCATGAATTTCTGATAATATTTAAAAGTTTGGTGTTACTTAAATAAGATAATTAATATGATAATGTTAATAATTTATAATGAGCTATTAATGACAAATCATCCGATTGGAATGAACTATTAAGGATAAATCATCAGATTAGAACCTCATTTGTGTGTGATTCTCAGTTGAGTAATAAAAAAGAGTTTATACTATACTTATTTGAAATATCATTAGTGAATCCTCTAACCTTGATAATTTTTTTTATCTTTTTTTAAATCCTTACATCAATATCACATCTTAAAAGATCTCTTCAACTTCTTTTCATTTATCATTTGTAATTTATATAGTTCACTACCCTATAATTCGATTCCGGTCTTGCTGGGTTATTTATTATTTTGACACTCCTGCATTTTTGATCGTGTCACTTACCATATTAGTCAATCTTTATTTATAAACATGTATCTTTTTGCTTGACCAAATCAAGATGTGAGTGTGTGAATAAGAAAGACAACATTTCTACTTTAAAATTTCCTTTTTTATCTTATTATTTTTTATCTATGATATGCTAGCAAGGTATGAGTATATCTTCAAAGTCAAACTTTATGCCAAGACACAAAAGATTTTTAATCCTAACATAATATTTGATTAACTCTATCATTTCTATTATGTAATTTATTGTTTATTTTCATAGTGAGCAATTGACTTTTCCTTTAAATAATTGAAAAGTAAAATAGATCTATGCTGAAATGTTTATTTATTTCCACAATGATATGAATACTTGACTTTTTCTTAAAGATATATTGGGAGAAATGTCTTAATAGCTTATGTATTCAACTAACTTTAGTCAATTCAAGGTTACTCTTCCTTAACTGTTAGCATACTTGTATTTAACTAAATTTGAATTTTGCTAATAGGTAGTAAAACAACTTGAATTTCTTACAATACTTAAAGATAATATCTTTATTTGGCCTTTTAAAAGAATAATATTTAAAAAAATAAAGACCATACTAATAAGTTTTGCCTTAGCAAAATAAAATTTATGAGATTTAGAGATATAGTTAGATATAATTACAAGGTTTGTTTTTATGCTTTAGTGTCAACAACTTGTTACCTTTGTGAAAAACATATAAAAACATAAACAAAACTTTAAACGTATCTATTTTTGTTATTTATAAATTTTATCTCTTTTAAGAATTATGACATTTCATATACACAAATGACTTTCCTAAGATATTTAAATTGTAGATCATCTAGAGGCTTCCTGAATAAGCTAGCCAATTGATTTTTGATGTTCACATATTCTAATGATATAATCTTTAATTTAACCAAGTCTCTAATGAAGTGATGTGTTATATCTATATGATTGGTTCTTGAATGTTGTACAAGATTTTTAGATATACTAATTGCATTGGAATTATTACAGTAAATAGTCATAGTATCTTAAAAAAAAAACATAATCTTCTAGTATCTTTTTCATTAAAAAAAAGTTTTATGTGGTAACTACCTGCTACAATATTCTCGACTTTTATAGTGGATAATGAGATTGGATTTTATTTCTTATTAATCCATACTACCAAGTTTCCATCAATGTAAAAACACCTTTCATGAGTGCTTTTTTTATCGTTAACATTACTTGCCCAGTCAACATCTAAATAACCATTTAGACTCAATTTTGAATCTTTTGAATACCATACATCATAGTCAATTGTAAAACTAATGTATTTTAATATTTTTTTTTATCTAGTATAAAATGTGATTCTTTAAGATTACATTGAAATCTAGTACAAACACTAGCATTAAACGCAATGTCAAATCTACTTGTAGTAGAAGGCTAGACTAAAGTTTTTTTAAGGGATGAGGTCTCATGTTCTTTCTTATCATTAGAGTTTAAAGTAAGGGTTCCAGGTTTCTTCTTACCTTTTACTTTATAATGTCTTTTCAACAAAAAAATGCATTAGCCATTTTCAAAAACAATAAATCAAAACAAATATGTTCTGTAAATGTAATGCTTAGATGATTATAAAGAGAGGATATCTTTACCATTTTTGTAGAAATGTTAAGTGCAAGATGGAAGGATAAACATATACAAGTGCAAAATGGAAGAATAAATAGATGTTGTATCTCAAAAATTTCTTTTGTATTTATCAAAAGACTATAAGTAAAGATGACGGAAGATATTTTCTGGGAAAATTATAAGATACGTGTCTTAAAACAAGAAACAATGAGAGAAAGAGAGGGAAAGAATGATGATTGCATTTTTTAATAAACAAAACCATTAAATCAACCATGAAACATATATTTTTCTCTTACTACCACATACAATAAGCTTTATGATATGCATGTATACGCTTCATAGACACATTAGTGTCATGAAGAAAATAAACTCCTTAGACTAACCATTTCTCTTTTTGTTTCATAAATCAATTAGGCCTATCATTTTCACATGTTTTTCTCATAAGTGTGTCTAATTGTACGTTTAGACAGAAATACAGACCTACATAAAGTAACCTAATTTTCTAGCCTAAAAGTACTCATGACAATTTAAAAGGAGATATTTATCTTATTGGTTAATAATTATTTATGAACGCATATCTTTTTAGTTGACAAAATCAATATGTGAGTGTGTGAGTGAGAAATACAATAGTTATGCTTTAAAAGTTTTTCCTTCATCTTCTTCTCTTTGATTTATAATATGCTAGCAAGATGTGAGCATACATTGAATGTCAAACTTTATGGTAGAACCTAGATATGGAAGATTTTCACTCTTACATAATATTTAATGAACTCTATCATTTTTATTATGTAATTTCTAGTTTATCTCCATAATAAGCAATTAACCTTTTCTTCTTAAAGAATTAAAGCGTAGAATGAATCTATATCAAAGTGTTCATCTATTTCCATAATGATATTAATACTTGATTTTTTCTTAAGAATCTGTTAGGAGCAATTTCTTAACAGTTTGTGTACTAGATTCAACTAGTTTTAGTCAATTCAAGATTACTCCTCCTTAACTGTTAGCTTACTTATACTTAACTCAATTTGAATTTTACTAACATGTAGTAAAATAACTTGAATTTCTCACAGTGCTTTAAGATAATATTTCTATTTGGTCTTTTAAATGAATAACATTTCAAAATCAATTATAACACTAAGATATTTTAAGATTCTTTTAATTGTTGTAGGATGTGATTCTTTAGGATTACATTGAAATCTAACATAAATACCAACACTAAAAGCAATGCTAGGTCTACTTGCAGTAATGTAAAGTAGACTCTTTATCATACTTTTATAAAGTGTAGAATCAACACCCTTACTTATATAATTTGAGCTGATTTAGACATACATGCTCATAGATGTATAGGTGTATGAGCATGACTCTTTCCTTCAATACCACGCTTATTAACCATATTTCTAGCATATTTAGATTAAGAAATAAAGATTCAATTTTCACTACATATGCTTAATTTGTATGCCAAGAAAGAAGTTTAACTCACCAATCATACTTATTTCAAATTCAGATTTTATTTTTTGGAAAACTCATGAGAAAATAAATCACAGATAACTATAAATATAATGTCATCAACATAAATCTAAGAAATGAGTAGATGTTTACTAGTTTTTCTTACAAACAAAAGTCTTATTAGTTTGTTTTCTTTTGAAATTGTTATCTAACAGATATTTTGTTAGCTATTCATATCATGCTTGCGGTGCTTATTTCAGACCATAAAGAGCTTTTTTTTAACCTGTACAAATGATTATGAAATAAATTATTAGTGAAATCTTTGGGTTGTTCTATATAGACCTCTCATTGTAAAATTTCATTTAGAAATGCATTCTTGACATCCATTTGATACTATTTAAAATTCAAGTGGCAAACAATTGTAAGTAATATGCAAACAAACACCAAAAGAGATATGATTAGTACTTAAAAGTGTATTTTTATCATGGTTTTATATCATCATTTTGCACTTGAAGTATCAATAACTCCTTAACCAAAGCATGTTTTATAATAATATATCAAATAATATAAGATACCTTTAATTTGTCGTAAATGTTCATTTTAAATGCAGGCCTATCACATAAATGAAAGGATTGATTGATGACTTGAAGAACTTAAATTGCAAGGATAAAGAGATGGCCAAACTTAGAAAAGAGATGTCGGTGCAATCCAAACCGGAACACTGTTCGGTAAATGGGTCATATCTGGAGCTATATATCTCAGATTTAGGTCCAATTTATATGGATAGAAAGGTAAGACATAGGCCTACAACTTTCATATGGAGCCCAAGATCTAAAAAGGCCATTATCAAGTCCAAATTGTAGCAACAACAAAGAAGCCCGAATCTGTCTTCCAGCCCGAGCACTGTTCGGTATTTTGGCCATATCTGGAGTTCTAGAAGTCCAAATGAGCTGAAGTTTTTACACAAGAAAGCTGAGACAATTGCCTACAACTTTCATGTTTGCAACTGGCTCCAGTTTTGACGTTATCAATGACGTTTTGGGCAGACAAGAGAAGATAAGGATTGTCACCAAGTCAAAAGTTGGTCACCCACTTATCAATTAGTCATCAAATCAATAGTTCCCATTTTTGGCCTATAAAAGGAGGCATTTGCCATGCATTTAGGCATCTTGATTTCCAGATCAAGATCATGCTCTTCCTTTCTCTCTTTGTATTTTTTATGCTTTGTTTTCATTAATATTAAGTTTATGCCTTTCATTTCCTTTCCTTTACTTAGTTAACTTTTATGTTCTTATTTTGTTTATCTATTTTGCTTTCTTTCATTATGTCTAGCTAAGTTAATTATGTCAAGGTGAAAAGGTTACACTAATGGTGTAAGAATAAGTATAATGTAAACTTAATATGGACTTTAATGTTTGATACTAACATGTTTTATATTTGCTATCTTGTTCACTCTTTAATACTTTGCTTGTTAAATGACTAATCTTGATTTATGTTACATAACACTTGGTACAACAAATGTTTGGCACTTTCATAGCCCATAATGTATGGTATAACCGACACCTGAGCTATGAAAGGAACTTGATTTGTTGTTAACATAAGTTATAATCATGAATGCTTGACGAGATTTACAAGTATTAGCATTAATTGAATAAGATGACTAATGTAATCATGTTAACAATATATAATCTGATTGGAACCTCCTTTGTGTGTGGTTTCCAATTCAATAATAAGAGTTTATACTATACTTGTTTGATATACCATTAGTGGAACCTCTAACCTTGACATTTGTTATTATTATTGTTTAATCCTTACATTAATTTTCCATCTCCAAGTTCTCATCATCTTCTTCTTCTTCTCTTTCTTTATTATTATTATTATTATTACTACTACTACTACTACTACTACTACTACTACTACTACTACTACTACTACTACTACTACTACTACTACTACTACTACTACTACTACTACTACTACTACTACTACTACTACTA
>NW_011500245.1:124902-134388 GCF_000495115.2 Populus euphratica
TTGTTGTTGTTGTTGTTGTTGTTGTTGTTGTTGTTGTTGTTGTTGTTGTTGTTGTTGTTGTTGTTGTTGTTGTTGTTGTTGTTGTTGTTGTTGTTGTTGTTGTTGTTGTTGTTGTTGTTGTTGTTGTTGTTGTTGTTGTTGTTGTTGTTGTTGTTGTTGTTGTTGTTGTTGTTGTTGTTGTTGTTGTTGTTGTTGTTGTTGTTGTTGTTGTTGTTGTTGTTGTTGTTGTTGTTGTTGTTGTTGTTGTTGTTGTTGTTGTTGTTGTTGTTGTTGTTGTTGTTGTTGTTGTTGTTGTTGTTGTTGTTGTTGTTGTTGTTGTTGTTGTTGTTGTTGTTGTTGTTGTTGTTGTTGTTGTTGTTGTTGTTGTTGTTGTTGTTGTTGTTGTTGTTGTTGTTGTTGTTGTTGTTGTTGTTGTTGTTGTTGTTGTTGTTGTTGTTGTCATCTATAATTTATACACTTAACCTCCTTGTGGTTCGACCCCGGTCTTGCCGGGTTATTTATTACTTCGACACTCCTGCACTTGGGAGAAGACATCAATCTTTTAGCCGTGTCAAGATACTAGTGTAAATGTTTTATCAAAATCAATCCCTTGGACTTAGTGTATTCTTGTGCCATTAGTCTTGTTATGTTTTTTATGATTATTCCATGCTCATCTAATTTATTTTTAAAAATTCACTTGATTCCAATTATGTTATGACTATCAAGACGTGTAACCAATTCTCATAAATCATTTCTTGAAAACTGATTTACTAAATTTTTTCTTTTATCATTAACTCATTGTATAATTTATAAGTATACATTCTAGGTGTTTGTTTTTATTGTTTTTTTGTATGCAGGTTGCTGGCTACCACGTTGACCGGCACAAATTCTTACCGACTTGGTAGCAGAAAATTATTATCCAAGAATTAACAATATAATCTCTGATCATGGTGAGGTTTATCTAAAGTATACATTCCTAAATGGGAAAATTCAAATCAAATAGGAGTATGTGTGTGTGTGTCTTTTGATAAATTAAGTATCTACAGACAAAGGCCTTAATTGAGATCCAGTATGTCTATATTTTCCAAAACTTTTCCATAAAACCAAATTGATTATGGAAACCGGGAGTGAATTAAGGAACCCATACTTATCCTATATTATGCACTAATTATAATTGGAGGTAACATACGTCACAATTTCTTCGGTTGTGATTTATAATATGGTAAGTCGACTCCAAGAATCGGAAGGCCTTTTAATTATTTACCTTTTTATGATTTCTTAAAAATATTTTCTTGTAATAAAGGTTGAAATACATCGGTGAGAATTAAAATAGAGGAACAGCAATCAAAACATTTCCAAACATATTTCCCTAACTATGTCAACTTAATCAATATCATGAAACCGTATCGACTGAATGCAAAGAAACCAAAGCATATGCAGAATGTTAGTGATAAACAAGGTAATAGAACGTTTTTCAACCGTCAATATATATATATGCACACAATCGTCTCATAATTTACAAGAAGCAAAAAGTTCATTAACATTTTGAAAAAGAACAGGTGGAAAGATGGGTTTGATTTTGGCTTTTGTTAGGGTTTTGTTTCTTACGTTACTTTTGGTATGGTATACTGATGCTGGAGCTAGCAATGGCTACAAGGTTTTCAATGTGAAGAAATACGGTGCAGTCTCCGATGGCAAGACAGAGAATAACAAGGTAATAAATAAATCATTCATTAATTTGATATTTCTGGCCATTTCAGATGATCATGGTTCGTAGGCATAACTATCACTTGATATCTTACGGGACGATTTAGTTGGTTTATTTCTGTTTTCGTGGCTATTTCATCCTGGGGGACTTTGCAAGTGTTAAGTGGTAGCTATTAAAAAAAGAAGAAGAAGAAGCAACCTCCCTTCTTTGAATTAATGTTCTTGTACTGTTTCATTTCCAAGTTTAGTTGCTTTATTTAGTGCATGCTTGCTGATCACTGCCTTAATATATACTAGATTTTCTTGTCTTTTTATAAAAAATAAGCACGTGTTTATCCTTCAAATCAATCGGTTTGAGTTTAGGCGTTCTTGAAAGCATGGAGTGAGGCATGTCAATGGCATGGAAAGGCTATGGTTTTGATCCCAAGAGGAGTATACATTTTGGACTCGGTGCTATTTTTAGGTGAATGCAATGGTTACATGGCATTTAACTTGAAGGGGATTTTAAAGCCAAAAGGTAGTCTGCAGACTTCTGATCAGTGGATTACTTTCCGGTATATTAAAGGGTTCTTTCTCGGAGGCGGTGGTACCTTGGATGGGGAAGGATACAAGCATTGGAACCACCATGATTGTCTCAAAAACCATATCTGCCATCCTCTTGCCATTGTAAGTTCATAGTAATATCAATTCAATTAATGCTACAACGCTCTAGATTCCCATGTATAAGTTAATTTGGAACAAATTTATTTTCTTCCAATGGGGGATTTCATTGAATCCTTGAATTAGAGGTGAAGTATATACTCGTTTATTTAGTATCTTGAGTTGAATATGCAAATCATCTAATAATTTTTTATATTTTGGATCAGTCATTGAGACTCGAATTTATCCAAAATGGGAGGGTCAGCCATATAAGATCAATCAACAGCCAGAACGCCCATATGTCACTCTTTGGGTGCGTCAACTTAAACATGTCTAATCTTAGACTATCAGCTCCAGGTGATAGCCCTAACACTGATGGGATCAAAATTGGGAGTTCAGAAGAGATTAAGATTTCCAAAACAAGAATTGGCACCGGCGATGATTGTGTAGCTATACTCTCTGGAAGTAAGAACATTAATATTTCTCAAGTTCATTGTGGCCCTGGGCATGGAATTAGTGTTGGAAGTATGGGAGGGGAGGGTAGTGTGACAGAGAGTGTGGTGGGAGTAACTGTGAAGGATTGCACCTTCAACGGTACAAGTGATGGTACAAGAATCAAAACCTGGGCTTCCTCTACTACCGGTGTTGCTTCCAATTTCATATATGAGAACATTCGAATGATGAATGTTGGCAATCCTATCATTATCGATCAAGATTATTGCCCTTACCCTCCCTGTGATATGAAGGTATTATCTTGTTCATAACCAAGCTTATTTTACAAGCTCTTTCCACCATCATGCATGATTCTTGCCAAGATTTTCCTAAAATCCCTTGTATTATGTTGTTTCAGTATCCATTTTTGACGTAGGAGTTCTTTAATGAGTTGATATGCTCTTGTTTCATGGGAAGCAAGTACTTTGCCTAACCTTTCTATTCTTTTCCTTTCATGTTCATAGACGCCCTCACGCATTCAAATCAAAGACATTACTTTCAACAACATTTGGGGCACTTCTGAATCGAATGTTGCAGTTACTTTAAATTGTAGTCGAACAGTTCCATGCAAGAATATACTGCTAAAAGACATCAGTTTTTTCCATGGTCGTGGAGGTTCTGTAAGATCGTTATGCTCTAACGCCAGGGGTACTTCTTATGGCCGCCAAAGACCACCCTCTTGCTTCTAGTACCTGGATTCAGCTTCACTGCATATAGTTCTTCATTTTGCATGTTCAGATTTAGAACTTTGGTCTGCCTAAATAACGTACAGTATCTAGTTTACTTCAGTGATTGAGTGACTTTTGACGGTCACGGATGAAACTGGTTTTTATCCATATTTCTTTGTAATATCACTGAGGTTTAATGATTTTCATTAAAAAAATTAAGGTGGTTATTGAAGGGTTTTTTTTCCTTCTCTCGAAGCCTTGTCTTGATTTTGTGTAATGTAGACTTTCTGTACATATATCTTGTCTTTTTTTACTCCTCCTTTTATGCATGCATGATGTTGTGGATTTATAGCATTGCGCAATCAAATTAAGACACCTTCGGCATGAGAATATATAGACAGAATTTTGTGGTATGAATAAAATGAACTCGATCCCTTGCTTTATCTAACCACAGAAATTTCCAATAATTTATTTCACTCAACAAAAACCGCTGAAAAATCCACATATTATTCGACAACCTAAAAATAAGATTTAGTTTTTTGTTATTTAGTTTTATTGTTGTTGATTTTAAATTTTGAATTAATTTTAATGGTTTGTAATATCTGGGATAAATATAAGAACTTTTATGTTATGTAATACTTTTAATTTGAATTCCATACATATGCATTATTATTTAAATATTAATTTAAAATTTTTGCATAAAAATACTTTTTGATCATGTTATAAATTGTTAGCATTTTACAAGTTATGAATTGTTAATAACACTCCACTGAAAATTGTTCATATACTAATTTTGTCTACAAGAATTTTTGTTTAATTTAAACTTGATACTTACTAATCCATTTTTTTGTGTTTTGTCAAAAATCAAGCCAAAGAAGAAGATTGTAAATATCATTTTGTTGGTTTAGATTAATAAAGATTCTTTTATGATTAGTAAAAAGATACTTCGTTTAAGATAGAAGTTTATAAAGATCTTCTTTGTAATTATCTTATTAATTTAGTTAATATAATAGATAAATTAAGATAAAGAAGAAAAAGTTATCCAACGTAATATAAATTAATATTATCAGTGTTTTAGTAAAACACATTTGTTACCAACATAACAAACTATAAAGCTTAAAGATTATCTTTATTCTTATCACATAAGACATGTATATAAAGAAAGTTAAGTCTAAAGAAAATGATGCTTTAGAGAAGAGTTTCATAACGTGAAGATGCCAATTATATTGAAAAAAGCGTGCTAACTAGCTAAAAAGTTTACACAGAGATATATAACATATATTCTTAACACACGAGGAATATGTAGGAAATTCTCAATTATAATTGGTCCATAAAATGTTAAAGAACCTAAAGATTCGTATAAGGAATTTCTATGTGAATTGTTAGCAACTAGATGTTCCAGTTAGGAAGATAACAATTTGAAAATCGTTTAGTGTATTGACAAGTTACTATGTTATAGACATAAAAGGTTTGTGGTTAGTGATATTTCTCTTGTAATTTTTCAAACTATTAAAAAGTTATCTATCTTAGGTTTGGTTACCATAAAGGTTTTTTTTTTTATATATATCTTTTGAAGAGTTATTCAAAAGGTTTTCCCTTATAACCAAATATTTTATGCATTTGATTTTTCTGTGTTTTCTATGTATTTGGTTTCTAATTAGTGTATTATTAGATTATTTGGTAACAAATAATAAATAGAGAAAAAAAACTTAACCCATTTAAGATTGGGTCTTTCTATTAGATTTTGTAGAGTTTTATCAATTAATTAATAAATTTTTGCATATGAAAATCATGATATATAATTTTTAAAAAATATTTTTTTATTCTTGCATGCAAAACAACTTTCTAAAGTTTTATTGTTTATTTTTTTCATGAATTTTTATTATAATTATGGATATTTATATTAGATTTTAATTTTTGTTTCCTATTTAAAAGTCAAAATCATCCAAGAATTCAAAAAATAAGTCAATAAATTAAGGATTTAGATCAATTTGTGCCCAAGTCACATAACTTTTATATGCAAAAACCCTATAATTAATTAATGAAACCTTACAAAATCTAATCAAATGACTCAATTTTAAACAAAATAGAGATGTAAGAGGTCAATTCTAGCTTTTTTTAGTAGAAAGACTAGTTTATAAATGACTTAAAATTTTAAAAAGGTTTAACCCATTTAGCTTTAAAAGATTCAACAATGTCTAGAGTCAAGGATAATCTCTAAACTTTTTATGCAAATCATGTAACGTCTAATTAGTCTTATATTCCTAGAAAAAAAAAACAACAATGATAATGGCATTAAAGAAACCTAATAGCTAGGACACTTGTTTAAAGCAATAAGAGTATGATTATATAAGATATTAATACTTCACTAAAACTAAACTATATATTAGAGTGTAGAATGAAAAATCAATTTAAAATGTTGATTAAGAATAAAACAGAGAATAGTCAATGAGTTAAAATCCAAAAATAACATTAAAAAAAACAAGAATAACAAAAGAGAATGTAAGTAAGATGTAAGTTTAAACTAACATGCTATGAGACTAAAATAACCTTTTACAATACCAATTAATGAAGCTATAAGTGTGCAAGAACCACATCAATTCCTAGTTAAAGAAGACTTTGAGTAAGAAAGCAACAAATATCAATCACTTATCTACAACATTAATTGTTAAATATTTTTTTCTAGGCCTCAAGTTTAACGATATGTTATGCATAGTGAATGGAGCTACCATTTTTCATAGATGAATCTTAAAAGTGGTTATAATCAATCACTTAGATGCTCTAAAGTTGAGTAGAAAACAACAATTAGAACAATGAATTATCTATATAACTGGTTGGTCATGTCTTATATCTTATACAATACACCAAGCATTTTTACATGAATTATGAGAAACATCTTTTTACCTTTTTTTTACTAGTTTTTGTTGTTTATTTAATGACAGTATTGATTTATAGAAAATCCAAAGAGGAGCACCTTTTTCCACTTTTAGACAATATAAAGAAATTTCACTTTCATGAGCTCTTATGGTAAATTTTATGGTTTTATTATATCAACAAAGGGTATGGAGGAAGATCCAGATAAATTTAAGACTATTCTTGAATGGCTAACACCAATCACTTTATATATGGGAAAGAGTTTTGTTTTTTAAGGGCTAACTAAATTTTATAAAAGGTTTATTTAAAATGTAAGCACATATCATTAACATGAAGAAATGAACCTTGTTTTATATATGTAAAGGTCCTTTTTAAAACCTCTAAGAAAAAAATGATAAAGACTCTAATTATAAAGTTATTTGATTTCTGTCAAATACTTATAGTTTCCTGTGGATAATAGAATTGGTGATTGATAAGTTTCAAAATTAAAAATGCTTAGACATAGGGTTCTTTCGTAATTGAATTATGGGTTAATCAAATGTTCTTATAATTACTTACATTCTTCACAGTGAAGGTAAGTGATGGCTTGATGCAATGCTTTTGATACCTATAAAAAAAAAGTCTCATTGTGGTGAATTTAAGGACCTTTAAATGTTTAAACCAATATCTTTGTATAGGAAAAGTGCATTAAATTCTAAGAAAAAGATTATTTGTTCTTTTTTTGATATGAGCATTAAGGATATGTAAGAATATGATATATGTATGTTGAGAATGAAAGCTGAGAACCTTTTACTTTGATAGTTCAAGAGAAATATATAGCTGATGAACCTTACCTTTTTGCATAAGTGGTGGAGCTAGAAAGTTATTTTATCTTAATAACATTAATGAAAAATAAATATCCCTTATATATTTTTTAATAGAAAATAAATATCTCTGACATAAACATTAATAAGGGATAAATATCCTTTACATATGTATTAATAAGGTAAATGTCTCTAACGTGAATAATACTAAGAAACAAATATCTCCTACACATGAATTGATGAAAGGGCAAAGTAATTGGGTTTAAGTCATAAAATTAGGCCTAAAAAAAGCTAGGATGTGTGTTGCCTAAAAATGTTTAGCTATGCTTTTGAGCTCAAACATGAGTCTAGAGCCTACTAGGTGCAAACCTAACACCTAGGCTCGAGTATGTTACCAGAGCCCATGAGGTGCTGGGTGCACACCTAATATCTAGGCTCTAGTATCATGCCTGAGTCATAAGGGCGTTGAACATAGACCCAACAATTGAGTAGACGACTATGATTTAGGTCCAAATTATTTTTCAAGGTTCATTTTAGGCTTAGGCCTATTAAAGACGAAGACTCTGCAAAACTTGTTAATTGACTAAGAAAGAGCCAGGATTCTGGTCTTTATTTCTCATTCCACAGTAGCTGATTAGTACTTAAAAGTGTATTTTTATCAAGGTTTTATAACATCATTTTGTACTTAAAGTATCAATAACTCCTTAACTAAAGCATGTTTCGTAATAACATATCTAAAAATATAAGATACCTTTAATTTGTGTTAAATGTTCATTTTAAATATAGGTCTATCACATAAATAAAAGGATTGATTAATGAGTTTAACAACTGAAATTGAAAGGAAAAGGAGATGGCCAAACTTAGAAAAGAAATATTGGTGCAGTCCAAACCAAAACATTGTTCGGTAATTGAGTCATATCTGGAGCTGTAAATCTCGGATTTAGGTCTACTTTATATGGATAGAAAGGTAAAACATAGGCCTACAACTTTCATGCAGAGCTCAAGATTTAAAAAGGTCATTTTCAAGTTCAAATTATAGCAACAACGAAGAAGTCTGAATCTATCCTACAGCCTGAACATTGTTTAATGTTTAGCCCATATCTAGAGCTCTAGAAGTCCAAATGACCTCTTCTTCTTTTTTTTTCTTCTAGAAAGCTGAGATAATTCTTTTTTTTTTTTTTTCTAGAAAGCTGAGATAATTTCCTACAACTTTTATTTTTCAAGTGATTCTAATTCTAACGTTATCAATGATGTTTTGGGCAGACAAGAGAAGATAAGGATTGTCATGATGTTTTCAATATATTTTGATAGTTTAAAAAATATAACAAATCAAAAAAATATTTTGATAACAATAATAGCTATCAAATCTAGCCTGGAGGTTGACCCAGCCAAGGGGCTAAATCCTGGATTGCACGGGTTAACTCGTGTCAAATTGAAAAAATTAAAAAAAAAAACAATTCATATAGATATAGGTTATACATATTGTAAATAATTAAGTTTAAAAGATTCTTTCAAAATATTTTTTATTTTACATTAAAAAAATTATCTTATACTTCTAAATTGAAGTATTTAAACTAAAAATTTTTTTATAATATTAAACTTGTCTGACTCAAGTTCTTATAATACTTATAACACAAATAATATTATTTTTAATATTAATACTATTAATTCTAATAAAAATAATAATATTTAAAATATATAATAATATTTTTTATATTAATACTTTTAATTATAATAAAAATAATATTATTTATAACATAAATAATAATAATAATTTTATATTAATACTTCAAATAATACTATTTTTAATATTAATACTTTCAATTATAATAATATTTATAACACAAATAATATTATTTTTTATATTAATATTTTTAATTATAAGACAAATAATTATATTTAAAAATATAAGATCCATAAACCTTGGATCCTAACATTGGATCCAAAAAAAATAGTTTCTAACACTTGACCTTACAAATGATAATATTTTTTATATTGATACTTTTAATTATAATACAAATAATTATATTTAAAAATATAAGATCCATAAACCCTAGATCCTAAAATGGGACCCAAAAGAAATAGTTTCTAACACCTAACCTAAGAAAATTGAATCTTAATTCAAGATTCATTAGCCTTGGAAACCCTCGCCAATCACTTCTCAGAAATTATATATGAGGGGTTCAATACATGATTCTACTGGAGTTTTTTTTTTAAATATTAATATATAAAAATATTACCTCAATATATTTTTAAATAAAAAACACTTCAAAAATAACTTTCATTCAGAGTATCATTTAACTTGTCATAGTCCAAGAATACCT
>NW_011500245.1:134536-186102 GCF_000495115.2 Populus euphratica
TCCTCATACCCATTAGCTTTGTTCTACACTCAAGCACACAGGTTTGGCCCTAGCACCCAAGTCTTCGCAGTCCCCAGCCTGGAAGTTGACCAAGCTAAGGGGCTAAATCATGTGTTGCACGGGTTAACTCGTGTAAAATTGAAAAAATTAAAAAAAAATGAAGTTTTAACATTTTTTATAAAAAAAACAAAAACAAAACAATTCATATAGATATAGGTTATACATATTGTAAATAATTAAGTTTAAAAGATTCTTTCAAAATATTTTTTATTTTACATTAAAAAAATTATCTTATACTTCTAAATTGAAGTATTTAAACTAAATTTTTTTTTTTATAATATTAAACTTGATTGACTCAAGTTGTTATAATATTTATAACACAAATAATATTATTTAAACAAAGGGATGGAATTAAGGTAAAAGGTCCTGGGAGACTGAGACAGTCTTGTACAAACTTCAATTTGAAGCAGACAACAATATGTTTCAGTCACATTAAAAGTTCGGTTGCAATGGAAAAGATGGAAACACTGAAACAAGAGAAAGTTTCACCATCCCTTCAGCACAACAGAGTTCCTCTCAACTAGGAAATAACTGAATTCTATCCAAGGGTCTTAAGACTCTGGTGATTAGTTAATGCATTGCTGGGCGAGTAACTCGCGGCCTCACAGGAGTCTTTGAAGGACTTACCCTAAAAAAACTCAAATATTTTAGATGTGTTGGCATTGGCTTAGTTCAAATTCTCTAAGAAGAAAATTCAATTCAAGCAGTGACAATATACCTGACAGGCTGGGATCCCAGGGCCATCCCACTGCAATTCAGCGCAACAATGGCACTTTCTGCCTGTTTACAAAATCAAAAGAATCAGAAAAGAGCAAGATTGCAAAAGGAATGGCAGTTGTTTGCATGATTAAATGAAATCAATTGGGAGCATCATAGCTAAATGTTTCATCTGTGCTGTCTATATTAAACATTATGATGATTAATTTACACGTAAAAATACCATGCACATAAATCGTTACATTTGCCAGCAAGATGCAATGCAGTTATTACAATCAACATCGGTGGTAAGCAAAGCTTTTTTTTTCTTCTTCTTTTTTTGTGCTTTTTATCAGAATGTATGCACATGATTAATAGCTCCATCATAAGAAGAAGAAGAAAAGGAATGTAGGGTATATAGTACGTACTAGTGCAGCTTATATAGAGATTACTGTTGCTATCTTATACCCTCTCCAGTCCTATCAATTTCCCTGTCTTAAACAACTATCTGATATTAAATCTAATTCAACACCAAACTTTTTTCCACTTTCTTCATGATGAATCATTAATCACCTTTGTCAAATTGAATAGCTTAAACAACCTTGGAAATAAATTCACACTAAAACTTGTACAATACTCTCATTGCATCCATGAAAATGATATTTTATAGATACAGGGCATGATTTTTGTTCTCACTTGCAAGAAAACGTGCAACACACAAACATACGAAGGCTGAACCTACAAGAACAAAATTCTGACAAGCAAGGAAAGGACACAGCATGACAGCAATTCACAATAGAGAGAAAAGGTTGGTGAAGTTATGTGTTCACAAAGTAAATGGAGGAAGGAGGTGTTAGAAAAGTGGGAGAGAAAATGAGTGAGTCAATAAAATTCAAATCTTCAGTAAGTCCAGTCAATAAGATTTTTTAATATTCAGAGTTCAATATTTTATTGCCAAGTTCATGGTTATTGTTGTGTGCGTGTGTGTATATATATATATATATATTTAGAGAGAGAGAGAGAGAGAAGCTGAACCTACAAGAAGGAACATATGACATGAAAAGAAAGGATACACAGCAATTCACAATGGCGAGGCAGGTTAGTGGAGGTATTTGGTCAAAGAGTTAGGGAGGTGAGGGTCTCAATAAGATTTAAAACTTTAGCTCGTCCAGCTTCCAAAATCCAGAATAGCCCTCTTAAAATTTTCACCTTTAATGCACTGTTAAGATCCTTTAAATAATTTTGTAGCAAGTTCATGTTATTGAGCCAAGACTGCACTTACAAACCCAAAAACTTGGGAAACTAGTAGATCACTAGACATGATCAAAAATCCTAATAGACCAAAATCTTAGAATAATCAAATTTTAAATATCATTTGTCTGTTAAATCCCAAGATTACTCTCCTAAACTGGTATGAAATTCAAAAGATTTGAAAACCTTGAAATTCTAAACATACTCCTGAAGTTCCATGAAATGTGATGCAGTGCAACAAAAATGCATTCAATATAGTCACAATTTATTCAGCACTCAGTGTCAGTACTACCTCTCCCACATCCATGGGCAGGTCCTAGAAGTGTATCCTACATGAACATAAGGAAATACAAGATGCAATAGGATACTAAAAGTATATATAAAGTCTAATGTGATGTAACTTCCATGAAATTTCCATACATCCCAC
The DNA here is from genome assembly GCF_000495115.2 of Populus euphratica. Taxonomy (NCBI): domain Eukaryota; kingdom Viridiplantae; phylum Streptophyta; class Magnoliopsida; order Malpighiales; family Salicaceae; genus Populus; species Populus euphratica. The sequence goes on from NW_011500245.1 coordinate 136,971, forward strand.
TCAATAACCACCAATCACAACAATTGTGCTTCCAAATTGCCCGAGATAGCATACACACAGCCTCTGCCATCAACAAACAGGACACTAGAAGGGTAAAATGGTATGATAGGCTGCGTATTATGTGGAAAAGTATATGAACCCTATTCTTAACACAAGAAGTTTATTCTCACTACATTAAGTCTAACCATGATACAGAGTTGAATGACTACTTATATCTCCAAATAGTTAAAACAAAAATCCATAAGAGAAAATTGAAATCAAAATAGTCAAGATAGCTCCCATACTCCCTGCCCCCAAAAATCCATGATTTAAAAATAAAGAAAAACATAAAAACAAAACCAATGGCAGTTCATTCAAACCAGTACCAGGAAAAGCCAGACATGTTTACACTATGTCAGCTATTGTTGTGTGTGAAAAACACAGATGAAAGAATAATTTTGTTCATTAAGGAAAGATAGTGCAAACCAGCAAAACTAAAAGCCGAACATGCTTACAGTATGGTGCTTTTGTTACATAAAAGTGTGTGTCTGTGTGTGTGTGTGTGTGTGTGTGCACATGCACGCAACCACACTAGCCATCAATTTCATAAACTTGATGCAATTTCAAGAATTTTCAATAACATCAACATCATAGCTTACCATAGCAAATTCAACAAATGCTATACGAGTTGAATGCACGTGATCCCCTAAAAGTCTCAAGCGAGTAACCTGTCAATAAAACAAGACAAGAGAAAGAGTGGGGTCACTCAGTGAAGAACTCTTGGCATTCACTCATCTGAAGGGGGAGGGTGAGGATGTTTTGGTGCTATGCTCACCTCACCACATATTGATTCAAAGAAATTCTTGACTTCAGCTTGAGAAACCTGCAATTACAATGAACTTCATTAACTGGAAGAATTTAAATAGGAGTGAAGTTGTGAACTAAATCAGCAAGCATAACAGTACAATGGCAAATATCAGAAGACAGTTGAGCCCATAATGCCAAGAGACTCAAATGTTCGTCAATCTATTTAATGCGAGGAAGTGTTACCTTTTTATCGATGTTGGTACAATAGACTGTCCTAGTGCACATCTCCCGTTCATCTTCAGACTGCATTTAGTAAAAATGTTGGTATCATCAAGAAAGCCACCTCTCAAGCATCAAAACTTATGCACTTGCTTAAAATAGCACTATCATGCAGAACTTAACACAAGTTAAAAGGGACAAAATAATATTCATTCATACCCTAGGGAGGAATGTAGGATTCACTGGAAGGATAGCAGTTTTTGAAGGTAGCACTCTGACTGGATAGTATCCTAGCATTGTCCCACCGAGGTTTAAAGCTGCTCTTGCTCCTTCTGTTGAAATAAATCCAACTTCTCATGTAAGAAATACTTATAATTACATATAGATTGTGCAAATACAAATACATATGTTAAATGATTGCAGGCAGCTGTTCACTCACGCTCATCAGCAAACTCCACAAATGCAAAACGAAGAACTGAATGCGGATCACCACAAACCCGGCAATCAACAACCTTCAATCCAACATATAAATACTGCTGAGATAGCAAAAACCATGCTCATGAAAAAAAGGGCATGCAGCTTGAACAAAAAGGGGCAAGGTAATGCATTTCCTTTCGATATGCCCATAAAGGCAAAGTCTCAAGACAAAAGGCACAAGGGTATAGTAAAAGTTATAAACACCATAAAACACATGGAAGGAGGAAAATTGTGGCTAAAGGACTGGGACGCAAGCACTGGTTGGTTATGAGTCTTTGGATTGCAAATTTTGAACCATTTTTTCAGGCTACCCCAATTTATATGCAAACAACCAAATATCTCATGAACTACGAGAACCAATAGATTGTAGCTAATAAAATTTATTTGGAATTGTGAAAATCTATCATCTTGCAAATTTTGAACCATTTTTTCAGGTTACCTCAATTTATATGCAAACAACCAAATATCTCATGAACTACGAGAACCAACAGATTGTAGCTCATAAAATCTAATTAATAATTCTAATGTGAATCTTTAAGAGTAAATTATAAATTAGTCCCTCTAGTTTTGAGAAACAAATTAATTAGACCCCATGTTTCAAAACCTAATTATTTTAGTCCATTGACCAGTGATGACCATGCTTAAATTAATATTAATTTATTTCAAAAATTGTCTTCTTTTCTTATCAATATTTCCATAATATCTATTATTTTTTTTCCTTTTTTTGATTTTTTTAAATTGGAAAATAACATAAAATGGATGAAAAGTATTAAATAATTAGTTTTTGAAAAGGGGGGGCCTAATTAATTCATTTCTCAAAACTACAAGGACTAATTTATAATTTATCTGAATTTTAAGCATTAAAAAAAGGTGGCTCTTGTGTGAAACAAAGTTAATGAATGACAAAATGTGAAAGGGAAACCATCTACTGAACAATTCCAAGTAAGCAGTAACAAAATAAGTAAATCCTCAATCATTAAGTTGGTTCAGGGTTATAAGAAATTTCAACCAGTTTTGTGTGTTACACAAATGGTAGATAATCCTAGGCTATCTTGTTATTTATAGCCCGGGCTGAGATTTTAGGTCACTTCTTCATTCTTCAATACAAGTAAATGTGGAACCTGACTTGTAAACATCCTTCAAAATATGGTCTAAGTTTGCATGTGAGACAAAATAGATAAGAAGGGGACTTTTAACCATTGGTAATAGCATGGACCCAACATATTATGGATGAAAACAAAAGGAAAAAAGTGAAGGCACAAAATGACAAATAATGAAATATAAGACAGTACTAAAACACTCACCACAAATTGATCGTGTGCATATCTGTACATACACATACTACACCAATAACCTCTGGAGAGATAAAAATGCTTGCCATCATGTTTGTATGGAAACTATATTTGTATGATAGAAAGATGATAGTAGAGATCCATTGAGACTACAAATCTTTTAAACTATGAGAAGACAAAAACTTCACAAGCTCTTATGCACAATAAAGTCATTATAATGTAATAAAACCAGCAATATAGAACTGATAACATAAACTGCAACTCTCTAGCAGAAGTTAAAATAGTGAGAAGAAAAGAAATATGTCAATAACAGAAACATGCAAGGCCAGTTCCATAAATAGCATCCATTATGAAAACTACATACGAGATGAAGACCAAGAAGGAAAACATAAATCTCCTAGTCAAAACATCGCCACACTACCACAACTAGCTTGAGTTTTATTAAGTCCAATAGCTTTTAACAAATGTGTGAAACTATCAACAGTAATTCTAAGAATTCGACACTACCAATTAATAAAACAAATATATTGAATTGGTAAAGTAACAGCGTAAAAAATATTTTTATATTAAAAATTATACTCAAATGCAAAATCTGAAACCAATTATGAGTATATGCAACTAAGAGTATATGAAACTAAGAGATTGTTTGGGATTGCGGTGCACATCACATTCCACAAAAATTCAAAAACTTTCTTTTTTTGCTTAAATTTAATCTTTTTTTTATGTTTTCAAATCGTTTTAAAGTGCTGATATCAAAAATAATTTTATAAAATATAAAAAATATTATTTTAATGCATTTCTAGATGAAAAGCAATCTTTACCACACTCTCAAACACACCCTAACAATTAACTGCGGGTGTCAGCTAACTTGTGCTTTTTCTTTCAGCTTGTGCGCCAACCAAGAGCCCTTAAATATTATTAGTAGGATTAATAGGAGCTAAATTGGAAAAGTTAAAGTCCTTCCATGAACCTTGATCAAACTCTACTCAATCCCACCATCAATAAAAGAAAGGAAAGTTATCCCATAAGTTGTGCATAATTCAATTTTTTTTAGAAAGGAAAAATACAAAAGAGAAAGAAAATGTGGAGCAATACTCATGAGTTGAGGTTAAAATGGTATGATTCAACCGGATTAAGGCACATAAAGAATGCTCCTTGTGATTTAGTGCCAAATGGCAACTTACACCTAACAGCAATGTGTACCTCACATCAAGGGCAACCTTGAGGCAAACTTTAGATTTGCCTTCCATAGAACTTTCATGGTATGGTCCAAATAATTAGTGGTCTCTAGAAAACATAGCAATGGTACTTGAATTGAACAAATTCTTATTGAAAACAAATGAACAAAACTCTAAGAATTTCCAAACTAAAGTAAGGACTGAGAATTTGGCATGTCTTAATCCTTGTTCATTAGAATGACATCAATATTGTTAAGAAACAGGAAAAATTAATGATCATAAACCGTGATTATGATCAAAGGAACCAATTGATCAAAGGAAAAACACACAACATACGAGCAAAATATCAAGCTTGCACATATTCCAAGTTCTAGTTCTTTAGGATGAACTAAACACAACTAATGAATAAGGAAATGAAATCCACTTTGCTGGGGGGGGATCATTTGAAGTGAAACAGGGCCATCATGATAATAAAATTATTAAAAAAAAACGCATGATGAACTAACATGGATCACCGAGATTCGGAATTATCCTTATAGTAGAAACTGCCAAATAATGAATTAATATTAATGAGGTTCGTAACTTACCTGTCCACAACCACTAAATAAGCCAGCAAGCCGCTCTTCAGTTACCTAAATTGTGAACCAGTTTCTCTAAACTCAGAACAGAAGAGCAAAACCACTAGCTACAAAAATCGATGCATCAACGTAGCGTAAAACTTTTGCTATGGAACTCAGAAACATACATGTTGATCAATGTCGGAAACATATACTGTTCGTCTAATACTGTCTTCTTGTTGGGCTCTATAAGCTCTCCCATTCAACTTCCTCCTCCCCTGGTTAAAGTTATTTCTTTTCTGTAAAAACACAAGTAAGATTTCAGCAAACATAACCAAGAAAAAGAACAGATAAAAAAGTGTAGCATGTGACAAAAGCTTCTCTCATAGTTTTCCAGTGGCGTTGCCATATTAATTCCGAAAAAGAAATGTTTGCTGAAATTGCCAAAATCTTAAAACTTCAATAAAAAACACGCAGAAAAAAGAGGGAAAAAAAAATATCCCCGGTTGAATGAAAGGCCGAGCAGCTTAGAACGAACAAACATGCAGAGTGATCTCACCGACGGTTAAGGAAAAAAAATGCACGGTAAGAACTACAAAATCGAATTAATATTACAAAATCGAATTAATTCAAAGACAACATACCATATATCAGAAACCCGCTTCATAACATATAAATTAATATTATAAAGAAGGATTAATACACGGTAAGAACTACAAAATCGAATTAAGACGTAAAATGGGGAAACCTATCTTCTAATTCAACCAACCATATTAATTTAGGATCTGATTAAGATAACAAAGTCCTACTATCATACCCAGCTAAAATCATATTGACCAATGATTAACAAAAATAAATTATAAAAACCTAAAACCCCAGTTATCGTTGAAATCATAATGGCAGTTATGATATTCAATCCAACGATAACATTACAACAAATTGTTAGCTAATTTTAGAAATCAACAACATAATTTTTATAGCCGAAAACAAATGGATCAGTCATCAAATTCAAAATTTGATAGATAGATATATAACCTCAAAGAGTACAAAAAATAGGGAACTCCAAAATCTGGCAGAATCCAAAAAACCCATTTGTCAAAAACACAAACAAAACCCAAATAACACAGAAAAAGAAGAAGAAGAAGAAGAAGAAGTGACCAAGTACCCTTCAAAACCAAATAGAACCAGTTAAAAAAATATTAAAAACAGAAATGCAAGATCAAAATGGAAATGATCAGAGACAAAAAAAAAAAAAAAGTACCCTTTTAGGGAAGTTGTCATTGGCCGATTGCTTAACAGGAACTGCAAAATTGTTGAAATGAAGTTCGTTTCGATTATTTTTACTATAAGAAGATGGGAAAAACTCCTTAGCCAAGGGATTCAACTTGGTGAACATATCCACAAGCTTTTGGACAGTGAATTCAGATTCTGATGTTGGCTTTGTTTCTGAGTCCAAATTATTGTTGTTATCATTTTTGTTGGCGGCGGCGGTGGTGTTGTTGGAAGCCACTGCAGCCTCACTGGTAATCTCAGCAACCGCAGCCATGGATAGATGCTAAAAAAACCCAGAAACCAGAAAGACCTTAACTTTATTTATTTATTGGAAATCAAGAAAAACTACTGAGCTTAAAATCCAACCAAGTTTTTTTTTTTTATTTCTATCAGTGAAAAAGAAAGAGAGAGAAATGGAGGCAAGATCAGATAGGAAGAGGAAAATGTATAGAAATGTAATAAGCTTATAGAGAGCGATTAAAGGGATACGATGATGATGATGAATTCTGACAGAGATGATACATATTAAGCCGAAATGGAAAGAAAGAAAAAAGGTAGGAGGAATGACTGATCAAAGTTGTTAGTTCTATTTATTTATTTATTCTGCTGTGAGAGAACGAAAAGAGAGAGAGAACGAAATAAAGTTAGGGTTTTTGGCAGTGGGAGGTGAAAACGCTAGAGGAGAACATTTGGCTTTTTTATTGGTACGTTTTTTTTTTTTTTTGAGAATGTTCCCTCTTACTCAAGAGAGGGGGGGAAGAAGAGAGAGAGTTGAAAGGGAGGAACGTTAAAAATGGAGAGGAAGGACAGCTGCTAACGTAAGATGACTTAAGCAGCTAAGGTTGTTGTTACTTTGTTTGTTTGTGAGAGAGAGAGAGAGACTATGGATTCTGATATGTCATCTGTAACTGCTGCTACTATTTTGGGTTTGTTGGGATTGCCATTCCCTATCCTCATCTCTCTCTCTCTCTCTCTTCGTTTTTCTTTTTTTTTATGCGTAATTACAAATAAATTAACTTCCCTTCAATGTTTTTTTTTATTAAAAAAAACCTTCACTTGAATGTTTGCGTGGCTCACCGCTCAATAGTACACTTTTGCTTCTTTGTTTTTTTTTTACCTGTGTTTGTAAAGAGAATGTTTGTGCTTGATAATTTTTCAATCTAAATACATTTTAAATTTTAATCTAAGATTATCATGTTAGAATTTAATTTTCAAATAAAAATTAAAATTTATTGTGTAGCGATTTTAATTTTTTGAAATTAATTTATTTTTTAATTTTATTTTTAATATTAGACTAATATAAAACTTAAATTTCATTATTTATTTTGTTTTGTTTTATATGAGATTATCTTAATCTTAAAAAAAATATCAGTATTGGTTTGACACTTAATTTTGTGATAGTCTATTTTTGTTATCATTTAAATTAAATAAATAATAGTTTAGAAAAAAAAAACAAGTTATTAATCTCAATGAAATCCATTACTCAGATTACAGGTTTGATGTATTAACCTGTGTTATCTAATTCACGGGTTTAGTTAGTTTACCCATTAAATCTAATATGTATTTTTTTTAGTTTATTTTTTTAATTGTTTTTTATTTCAATATTGGATTGGTTGAGAAATAAAATTCATGATTTATTTTTTTCTATTTTCTATAGAATTATCACGATTTCAAATAAATATATTTTCTATAATTAATGCTTGGCTGTGAAAGCATCTAATGTTATCATAAAATGAAATAAAAATAATTTATAAAAATAACAAAGTTAGTAAACCTATTGAAGTCCATGACCTAGAACATAGAGTAACTGAGGTTGATTTAATTTGGCATCGTCTCAATAAAAAATAAATTGATATCTTAAAGTTTTTTTAAAGTTATATTATATTTTTATTGGCCATCCAAGTTATTTTTAAATCCATTAAATTGAATAATTCATTTTGGATGAACTCTCACGCGGTTTAATTCGTAACTCGAATTAGGTAAGGAGTCGAGTTGGTAGGTTTCAAGATTAAACTACTTGATTGGATTTAATGACACTGTCAAAAATTCTTCATACTCAACATTTTTTTTAATTTACAAAAAAATAATCTAACCTATAGCGGAACATGAGAAAATATACTAGTCCATACTACGTTGCGTACAGGAAAAACAAAAGAATTGAAAAAAGTGTGGATGGTATTAAATTTTGAGTGGAAGATAAAACAAATCTAAAATATATATTAATCAACGTATTCAATAAAATTAATCAAAATTTATATGCATAAAAATATACTAAAAATATTTATTTAATTATTTGTCAATTTTTTTTAGGATGAGAAAATAAAATTTGAATTGAAAATAAAACAACATGCTAGCATGGTTCCTTTGCTTGTTCTTTTTTTTATCTTTTTTTTTTTGTCATGGTTGCTCCATGTAATAGGCAATTGGATGGCCTGGGTTTAAAATCCAACCGTGTTGGAGTTAAAACTTATTTTGGCTAGGGATACTATTATTGTAACCTTTGTCTAGCTCGATGAATTGTTTCAACATGTGCTATTTGACCAAGGGGATAAATCACAACTTGGTTGTCATGTTCAAAACCCAATCTGGCTCTGAAAAAATGTAAAGGCGTCGCCATTTCAACCCCCGTCTAACTCAATCAAGCTTAAACACAAAACAACTAATATAAAAGAAACAAAATCACAAAAAAATAAATAAATAAAGGAACAAAAAAATAATGTCATATTAGGTCAATCTCCATCAACCTAAGTTAACTCACTACATATGCAAGTAAGGTCATGACATGACCATGATGAGCTAGCTCAGTTGAGCTGGTTGTCTTTTCTATTATTTCTTTCTTTGGTTGGCCTTCATTAGGCTCGAGAAGGATGGAGTTTGGGACTAAGCTACAAAACCACAAAAAAACTAGGAACCACAATAAAAAAATCCAAGAGTTATCAGAGAACTAGGGATCAAACAAAAAAAAATCTCTTTCATTTCCATTCCATTCCTTTCTCCTCAATTGAATATTCTTTAGGTTGGAATGGAATGAAGTTTGGGACCAAACTAAAGACCTATAAAAGATTTAGGGACCAAATCAAAAAATATAATAGTTATAAAAAAAGGACTAAATAAAAAATAATAATGAGTGGCCAAAAAATAATTTGGTTGGTGCGTGTAAAACACGCTTTAGAGTGTAAGAAAGTTGTCTTGTTTATGTAGTGTATGTCATCGGTGAAGACATAACGTTGCTCCAGCGTCCTTTTTACTTCTTCTTTTTTTCTCTTTCCTCACTCTCTCCCTTATCTTTTATTCAATAACTTAAAAAAGATATTATTCTCGTCCATTGTAATATCAAAAAGGGTGCATAATGATTCTTCTATGTCATTTTGTTTTTTCTATGATATGAGTAGAACTAATTTGAGTAGTATGCTCTCTTATTAAGAAATTAATGAATAATCTCAAATTTAAAATTTATGATTGGATGTATTAAAATAAACTAAGCCCTCTGAGAAAAATATTATAGCTTTGATCAATATAATCAAGCCCTCTAAGGAAAATATTGTAGCTCCAATCAACATGCTCTTTTTCATATTTCACTTTAGATTAGATCAATTTTTTTTAATTTTGATCCTTGTACTTTTTTCTCTTTAATTAAATCCTTTTCTGACCAAATTAATGGCTAATTGCTTTTAAATTGTTAACAAAGAATATAATTAAAAGGCAAAGGATCCAAGTGAAAATATTAGGGAAAATAGGTAGTTGTTTCAAAATCAGCACAACAAATCATTTGGTCTTCATACTTTTCAAATAATCATTTTTGATCCCTTTCATTTCCATAAAAATAATTTTTGGTCTAAAACTTCATTTTTCTTACTTCTTTAATTCCTGGTTTGAGAGAGAACAAAGAAAGTAACCGATTTCTGGTGAAAAAAGAGATGATATTGGTTGACACTGATTTTAGCCACATAAAAGGTCAATCTCAATGTTAATGGGTCTCATTCAATAAGAGAAGTTCCACTCAAGTGTTTTATGGCTTTCCTATTACTTGAAGATTATGTAAGAGATTGGTAAATATTTTGAATTTGGGTTAGTTTTGGATTTTGTTTTACTATTCATTGGGTTATGTAAGGATGTAAACTGATTTATTAAGGTCTTTCTAAGTGTTTTGGATGAAAAATAGGTTAAAAATAATTTTTAGGAATTAAAAACCCTTTCCTTTATTTTTTAGTGACTCTACAATTATTGGATTTTAGAGACGCTGTATCATTTGAAAAAATAGAGGCGGATAACACATTATTCATCCTCTGATATTGGAAAAAAAAAAAAACAAGAAGACCTAACACACAAGTTCGATCTCTTTTAATGGGTATAGCCTGATTGTTAATTTATTTTTAGAAAATATTGTTGTATTTCCATCATCTTAAAATTATCTAATTAGTTGGTTAAACCGAGTTGACACAAATCTATTCAATGTGTTGTCATCTTAACATTTAAAAATAATTATCTAATATGTCACTGTCTTCGTATTTAAAAAAAATATATCGTTAGATTTTGCATTCGTGATTAAAGTTTTATTCTCTTATAAAACAAGGTATTAATGACTAGATTTTTTTTTTTGCATTAAAAAAAATTGAATAAAGGCATAAGGACCTTAATGTTCTAGTCTTATTCTAACTACCATTGACTATTTCATAAGTGATGGTTCAAGTATTTGAACCTAAAAAGTCAAAGGATGAATGAATCTCTTTAAAATTCTATATCAATACCTAATTTATAATTTGTCCATATATTTGTCTTAATTATTCAAAATTACCCTTTAAATTAATAAATTTGTACTTTAAAAATATTCTATGTTTGTGAAATTGACTCAATTAGAGTCAATAATTAAGTGTAATTCATTGATATGTTAATTAGATATAGCATGAACAAATAATTACATCATAAAATGAAAAATTAGGCCTATACATCAGATGAGTCATAAATGAAACTAGCTTGGATTATTTTTATTACAAGAAGATGGGAAAACTCCTTATCCAAGTGATGATGTCTCAAAAAAATTAAGTAGCTTTAGGAGCAAGACTTATTATATATTAGATAATTGGTTAATCTCTTAGTTGTAGCAATCTGATTTATTTTTCCTAGCTAAAGTGGTTGGTGCCCGATGTCTGTATAAGGTATAATTGAGGACTCTTAGATGCTTAAATGAGTATTTTTTTAGAGAAGAATGCAATGATATTTTAGAGAGAAATACTCTGAAAATATGTATATAATAGAGAATAGAGATTATGAACCTAGAACTTGAATAATTATTCATAAAGTATTAATAGTCCATGACTCTAGTTATTTCGTGGAAATGAGAGGATAGAATGTCAATTTTTCGTTATAGTATTGGTGATAGATAAATATCCTTTAAACAAAAATTAATGAGAGTTGAGCTCATCTTCTAGGTTGAACTCATGGTGATGGGCTCTTTCCCAAGACTTGGTCCTTGGTGTTAGGTTATTTCCTAAAGTTGAGTTCATGAGGGTTAGACTTTTCCTCTAAACTAAGCCTATAAGACAGTTATACCCAGATATGTTGCCTAAAATAGTGAGTTTTTAGGCTTTCAAGGATTTTTTAGGCCCTTTGAAGTTGGATTTATTAGTAGCCCCCAAATATTTGTAATATTTATATGCAAATACTTGTAAAAATATTTAGTTATTATGATAAGTTCATAAAATTTTCTTTGTATGAAAAGAGAGGTAAAAACTCCAGGTAATACATCGAAGAGTCTTTGTGTAGAGACTTGCACCTTGTTTAAAGAAATTTCTAAGTATATAAAGGGGAACCATGAAGGAAACCATACCGGAAAAAAATTCTAAAAGAGTGAGGTAAGATATAAATAACTTCATACTTTGAAAAGTTTTCTAATAGGTGGAGAAAACTATAGAGGGTAGAATATGTACTTGGAAAAGTTTTAAGTGACCAGGAGGAACTCAAAAAAAATGAGTATATACTTAACACAATTTCTAATTAGTTAAAGGAATATAAAAAGGGTAAATTTATACTTAGAAAAAAAATTTAAAAGGCTGAAGGGAACTCATGAAGTGTGGAGCCCGTACTTATAAAATCTCAAAATGGCTAGGAGGAACCTAAGAAGGATGAATTCATATTTAGAAAATTTCTCAAACCAAGTATGAGGTGCTTATTTAAGACCATATAATGCTTTTTTGAGCTTGCAAACATACCTAGAATCATGTGAAACACCAAAAAGGGCGCCAAATAAACTTCTTCTTAAAGATCTCTGTTCAATTTTTAACATTAAGTTGAGAGATATACTACTGACAAACTAAAGCTATTGCAACCAACCTAGATTTGTATCGCTTTATAGATCCATTTGAATTAGTCTTGATCTTCGGAATATGAGTTTCAAAATAAGATAAACATTAAAGAGAGACAAGTGAAGTTTAACAATAGAACCAACACTTATTAAAGGTATAGAAGTGTCATCAGCAGTCATGATAGAAATAGAAGAAGAAAGAGACATAGAAGCAAAAGATAAAGAATCTAGAGACATATGATGAGAAGCACTAGAATTCAAGACTCATTCAGAATGTGACATACTTAAAAAACTAAGAGAAAAATAATAGATGACAGAAGAAGCAGGCATAGCTTATGGTTATAAGAAGAGAAACTTTTGAAATTGCTTATTTAGAGTGTCAAGATCGGTGTAAGGACCTGATGAGACTACTATTGCAGTATTAAACTGTGGTGGTTTGTAACCCTGAGTTAGTTTATGAGCATTATATTGTGACTGGTTATCAAGCCTCCAAGCTAGAGATTGTTGCTGCAATTGATTTTGTTGTCTTAATTTAGGACACCAAACCTTCTAATAACCTTTCTGCTTACAAAAACTATACTCGTCAAAGGCAACCCATGTGTAAGGCTTATTTTGATTATTAGAAAGTGGTTTAGAAGGTATTAATAGCATATAAGGATTAGAAGTAGAAATAATTTTCTTTTCAGAATAAGGCTGAAGATATATTTTTTTAGCCAATAACTCAATGAAAACTGAGTTAACAAAAAAAAAAGAAGGAAAATGATGCAAAATCAAACATTTAAGTCCTTTAAAATAACTGTAAAGTGCCATTAAAAACTATATCAATCATTGTTGCTCTCTACAAGTAATATAGGCACTACAAGCCTTTAATTTTATCAATTTTATAAGAGCCTATTGATTATTAAGATCTGTAATAGTAGAATAGCTTATAGTGAAAAGCTAGTATGTCATGCTCTAATTGATACTGCTTTGTAAAATTTGTTTATATTTGCAAATGATCTTAAACCTTTTTTGTTGTTTCATACTTTATCAACTGTGTACCTATGAAATGCTCAACAGAATTCTTAATCCAAAGTAATAATTTTTGCATTATTTGTTTCGTAGACATTTATCAAAACAGCATAACCCTTATCAATATTTCTAGGTTTCACAAAAATTCTACTAACATATCTCCACATCCTTTTACCCTTAAAAAAATTATTATCACATATCACCACTTGGTTGTTATTCATTAACAGAGTGTATGCCTTTAAAGGGTAAACGAACAAACAAACTCTTGCATTAAGGAACGAAGGATAGAATTTATACAAGTAAATTATCTAGACATGTTGTGATATTGAGATATGAATAATTTACATCTTTATTTTTCTAAAATTATAATACATCATTTATAATTTTCAAATTCATGTGTATATATATATTATTGTTTGAATTCCATCTAGTATCGCAATTCTATCCATTCCAATGAGAAAAAAAATCAACTTGTATTAAAAAAAATGTTATTAATCATGAGCTAGAATAAGTTTTATGTCCAAGTTGTCAAATTAATGATCAATACTTGAATACATAGTTATTAAACCTGACCCGGCAGGTTGACTCAGGACCTGGTCAACCCAGGAACTAGATCGGTTCGGGTTTGTTAAAAGACCTACCAGTGCAACGACCCGGGGGGTTAACCCATGAATCAGGCGACCAAGGTAAGACCCGGGCAACCTGGGAGAGACCTGGTTTTTTTTTCAAATATGGGATTTGAAACCCATCAATATATATACTCTATGTTTCCAAGAAAAAAATTATATTTTTTCAATATGAAATAAAAAAAAAAACCTTTTGGTTTAGATGTTTTAACTTAAAATAATAGCATAATATCTTTTTAATATGGGATTTAAAACCTATTAGTATATATACTCTATGGTCTCAAGAAAAAAGTTATCTTTTTTCAATATGGGATTTGAAATCCATTAGTATATATACTTTATCTTCCCAAAAAAAATTATCTTTTTTCAATATGAGATAAAAAAAATTTGATTTAAATACTTCAACTTGAAAGCTTAATATAATATCTTTTTAATGTAGAATAAAAAACTTTTTAAAATGTTCTTTTAAATCTCAATATTTATAATATGTATAGCCTATAATTACATGAATTTTTTTCTTAATTTTTCATATAAAATATTAAAATTAAAATTTTTTATTTTTCTAAGTTGATCCAAATTGACCCATAAAACCCAGAAATTCTTAGATCGGGTTTAATAACTATACTTAAATAGAACATAAATAATCAAAACATGAAAGATTGAAACAAGAGAATACAAATAGTAAATAAACAAGTATATTTTTTTATTAAAAAATTGATATATATATATATATATAACACCCAAATTGTTAATAAAAAAAATAACAAGTGAAAAAAATAAGTGAAAAGTGGTAAAAAGAAACTAAAGAAAAGGATTAAAGTATATGGATGGATTGAATACCTCTTTAGAAAGTAATTGGATTATAAGTTTGTTTTTTTTTTATAAAATTAATATAGAAAAATAAATTTCTCAAAATAAATATTATTTTATTTTATACAATTTAATAATTGTAGCATTAAAAAAATAAATGAATTATAGTAAATAAATGTTTTTATAAAATGAATAAAAAAACTTAATTAACTAAAAAATTATTTTATTTAAAAAGTATTAGAAGAAATTATTTTATCAATTATGAAAAACGTGAATATGGTTGTTGAAAAATTAATATAATAATTAAAATATACATTATATAAATTTAATTATGAAGATGTGATGATTGAATAATAACAAAAAATGTGCATTTGTAATGAAATTATTATCTTGCATTTCTATGTTATATGTAAACGTTTTATTGATGTAGATATTTTATTTGATATATGATTGGTTTAATTATTTATTTTTTATTAATTATATTTGGAAAAATGATTCAATAATCAAGTAAATCATAATTTAATTATATTATGTTCATAGAAATTAATTATATTTTTATTATGATTACAAAACCTTTGTAGATATTTTATTTGATATATGATTGGTTTAGTTATTATTTTTTATTAAATGCATTTGGAGGAATAATTTAATAATCAATTAAAGCATAACTTAATTATATTATCTCCTCAGAAATGAATTATATTTTTATGATGATTACATAACTTTTCTAAGATGATTTTGATGAGGGAGAAAATTAATTAAAGAATTAATATTAATTATAAAATAAAATAAAAATAACAATATCTATTTATTATTCTAAACCTTGCAAGTTTAGCGATAATATATATTTCATGTAAAATAAATTTATATACCATTTATTTTGTTTTGTTCTTTATTAATCAAATAAAATATGGAAATATTTATTATATCCTATATACAATTATCAAACACAATTTCATTTTATATTCTATATATCACATTTATTTATGTCTCTCCTATCCTAAACATACGCTATGTTAATACTTCATTTAATACACAAATATAATGAAACCTTAAGTCATTTATTCTTCAATTATATTTGACAAAAACCAAGTCAATTAAGTTCAATAAATGAGTACCATTGACTAAAGTCAAATGTAGGACTCTGTTGCCTTATGAAACATGGAAGGTGTTATTTGCACCAGCTAAGGTGTTTACGGTCAGAAAAGCCTAACAAACCGGTCTGGATTAAGAAAATTATCCCGTTCTCGCAGTCCTATAAGACCAAATTTGACCTAATCTTTAAACAATTTAGACTCAAAATTTATGAGTTTTAAGAGTATGGTTGTAATTATTTTTTAAAATATTTTTTTATTTAAAAAATATATTAATAATATTTTTTATTTTAAAAAAATTATTTTTGAGATCAGCATATTAAAATGATTTGAAAACATGAAAAACATATTAATTCAAAGAAAAAAAATTTAAACTTTTTTAGAAGCGTTTTTTAAATACACTCCCAAACGTTTAGGCCCAACTAATCTGGTACAATATAATTACTAGATTATTAGCGTTTTAGGTTGGGTTACTTTTATATCATAAAAAAATATCCAAATGTTGTCAATATGTTTTCTCATAAAAAGATCATGAAATCAAAATATGATATATATTAAATAATTTCTTTTTAAAATATTGATATGTGACACATCAAATTATATTTTTTTACCATGATTGCGACATTAAATCAATTCGGGTTAATCTGTCAAATATACGACGTAGTTTATGAGACTATGATAACTGTATGAAAGCAAATTAAAATAAATTATAAAGGTTAGTTCTTAATCAACCAAATATTGAATAATAAAATTTAAAAACAAACATATTAAATTAAAAAAGATAAAAAAAAAAAAAACTACTTAAGTCAACTATTGTTAACCCATCAAACTCATTATCTAGGCCATGAGATTAGGATAGCCTCGTAGAGACCAAATCAAGAAACTTTTTAAAGCCTAAATTCAAACTAACTCAATGTTAAAGAATAAGATTGAAAGAAAAAAAACAATTAAAAAAGACAAAAAAAAAATTAACAATGCAAGTCAATCCAGGTTAATATGTTAAATGTGAAACCTGAGTTATGAGTCCTAGAAAAATCCATAAAAAAAATTTATGAAACTTCATTTCCAACAAATCCAACGTTGAAGGTTGAAATTGAAAAAAAAAACTAAATTCATAAGATCCAGATAATTCCATGCAAAGTAAATTGAAAAAAAAAAAATTCAACTCCTAAACCACTTAATATTTAAGAATAAAATAAAAAAATATTTAAAAAATAGATGAATGAACTTGCCAACCCAGTAACTCAAGTCATATAATTAAGATAATCTCATAAAAAATAAATAAAAAATACTATAAAATCCAATTAAAAAATAAATTTTAAAAAATAACAAAAAAAGCACTGAATCGACTTATCAAACTCAGATATGAGATTGGAATATCTATAAATGATGAAATAAAAAAAATTAATTATAAAACATGAAAAAAAATCAAAATTAATATGAGTTAACCTATTAAATATGCGACTTCGATCATGAAATTGAAGTAAATTCATATAAAAAAATTTAAAAAAGTAAATCTTCATTTTCAATAATCCAGTATTGAAGATAGAAATTAACAAAAAAAACTAAATAAATGTGATTGATATATAACCCAATCAAAAATATACATATACATATATATATATATATGAAGCATAATTTCTTATACAATATAATATTAAAAAAATATAAAAAAAATAATAACGTATTTATTTTATTGTCAAATATATATTTTTTAAAAAAACTTTACTTAAAAAAATATCAAATTAATATTGCATGATCAAACCATACTGGGTCAGGGCTGTGAAAAAATATCAGACGTGACAATGGCCGAGCCTATAAACACCCACAACAGGTAAATTAGAAATTGCAAGCAAATAAAACAAACCAATAAACAAATAGCAAACAATTAAATTAAAACTTTATTTTCACCTACCATACAGGAAAAGGCTTTTTAATTGTTGCCTCGTTTGTCACTTTTAATATTTGATTTTTATATTTATTTATCAATAAAAAAATTAGTTTATAAAAAATATTTTTTAATAAAAAAATAGATTTGATTTTTAGAAAAGTGTTTTTTTTTATTTGTGGTGACAAACATTTTCTAAAATTTGTGAAAAAAATTAAAATATCATATTATTTATTAATTATATCAAATTTGATCTTCAAACATTTTATTGTTATATATTTTATTTTGAATTTTTTTTTCAATTTTATCCTTTAAAATTTGATTTTCATATCAACTTTGGTCTTTATTCTTTTGAATGTTATTTATTTTATTTGAAATAATTTATGAAATTGTTATTTATTATTTTTTAATTTCATTATTTTTCAACTTTTTATATATTAGATTTGATCTCCATTGTTTTATTTGTTATTTATTTTATTTGAGATAAATTACATTTTTTTATAAATTTCATTCAAATTCAACTTTTTAATTTGTAAAAATTGTTTCTTATTATTTTAATAAACTTGAAAAAAAATATTAATAAGTTATTTTCTAACTCAGTTTCGATGATTTAGTCAAATATCGAAAAATAATTCACTTTTCAAAAATTTATTTTTCAAGGAAATTACTTTTCAGCAAACAAATAGAGTTTAGAATATAAACAACATGGAGAAAACAATGCACTCCACATCACTATTTACTCTCTCACAATTTATTGTGGATCCACAATGAATTTTTTTTATATTTTAGTAATTTAACCTTTTTTTCTCATTGATTACACCTTTCCTTAGTCAAATTAAAGGCCAATTGTTTCTATTTTGTTATGGAATGACAAAATTGAAATATACTAGACAATAGGAAAAATACATAGGAACTAGATGACTATTTTGAAATTTCCTAAAAATGTTTCCTTTAGACCTCCTAGTTAGTAATGTAATAATTTCTATCTTTTTAATATTTTCACAATTCACTTTTGGTTCAAGATTTCATTTCTCTTATTTCTTAGTCTCTAGTTTGAAGCAAGAGAGAAAAAGTTATTGATCACTAAAATAGTTGATCTTGGTATTTACAAGTTTCATTTCATGAGTAGAGTTCCATTAGTTTTTTTTTTTTACCTTCAAATTGCTTGAAAAATCATATTGGTCTTAAAAAGTTTTTGAATGTTGGATTGATTTCTTATTTGTAGATCATAAAAAAAGGCATATATATTTTTTAGGCCTAACCATGTTATTTCTTATAAAAAAAATAGGGGTGGATGACAAATTAGCCACCCCATAAAAAAATAAAAAAAAAGCTTGGTAAGTCGAGTTACGTGGGCTTCTTGAGGCTTGTATGCCTAGGTATTTATTTTTTAGGCCTCAATGCGATGGGCCAACTAGGCCTGTGCACTTAGATCATTTTTTATATTTTTTTTTCAATTTAATTCTTGTAAATATATATTTTTTTATTTTATCTTTTAACAGTTGGTTCTTGATTTTACAAGTGCCTATTTTTGTATCATATAATTAGATAAAAAAAAATTAAACTTGATTGAATTCATAACTTGGAACATAAGTTTTGGTAGTTAAATTTAGTTGATTAGGAATCAAGCTTCATACTTTTTTTTTATTTTATATAGAGTTATCGAGATCTCAAACAAATATTTTGAAATTAAATTGGTGCTCAATCTTATGAGCAAATTTGTTTTTTTATCATATGATTAAATAAAAAATATGTAAAAATATAAAATAAAACCTGATAGAGTTTATGACCTAGGTTGTTGGCTAGATGTGTTGGGCCACGAAATATGAATTAATTTAATAAATTATCATCTCAATATTTTTAAAAAAAATTATATAACCTTAAAATTTATATTTAACCTAAACTTGTTAGTTGTCTGACTTCATTTTAAACTCATTAAGTTTATTGTGTCATCTTAAAAAAAGTTCAAAACTGTTTGATTTTGAACATGAGTTGAGTAGGGAGACGAGTAGGGAGATTTTAGTATTGACCCATTAACCACGAAAATAATTTCCAGTGACTTGAACATTCTTTTTTAGTGACTTAGACATTCTTTTTTTAGTGCAACTCCTGGTGTAGCTCGGGTCTTACAACTCGTTAAAACTAAATCATTTACAAAATAAATTAAAAATAAAATGGTGATTTATTATAGTCTTACTATTTATCCTTTTATGTTGGCTTGTTCATCCCTTATAACTCGTTAAAACTAAATCATTTACAAAATAAATTAAAAATAAAATGGTGATTTATTATAGTCTTACTATTTATCCTTTTATGTTGGCTTGTTCATCCCTTATAACTCGTTAAAACTAAATCATTTACAAAATAAATTAAAAATAAAATGGTGATTTATTATAGTCTTACTATTTATCCTTTTATGTTGGCTTGTTCATCCCACTATTAATAGCTAGAATTTTTTTTATCCTTGAAATTTTTAATTTTTTACAAATTGATCATTGCACTTAATTTCTTTTTAATTTTATCTTTTCAAAAAAAATCCCATGTTTTTATATGTTAGCATTTATCTCTATTTATATTCTCTTGCATATCTGGTTTATCATAAAGTATATTAACATTAAATTAAAGATATATTTCATAAAATGTAATTTAAATTTGTTGTCAAAAAATTAAAAAAATAAAGATCAAAACTAACACTAATAGAAATAGAGTTGTTTTTCTTTTCAAAAAAGATTCAAACAATTCAATATCATCCTTGCATTTTGAATTATACATGTTCGGTCCTTGTTGTTTTATTTTTTTTGTTTCAGTCCAAAAAATTATTTATATCATATTTTTACGGTAGCATTTGGTTATTATTCTGGAATAGAAAGGACAAGAATAGTTAAGACGTAAATATATGTGGTTGAAATAAAAATAAATTTATTTCTTGTAATTTTGAGTGAATTTTTGTACTTTGAAAATAGGAGGTATAAAGAGGATATATCTCCATAGAAAATATTTATTATTTATTATTTTTAAAATATAATTATAAAAAACTCTCAATTCTAAATTGTCCAACTAAAACATTTAAGGACAAAAATAATTATTATTATAGTCTTAAAAATCAACTCAAAAGTCGATATAAGGCAAAGCTCGAGTTATTATATAGTTTTAAAACCTGGGTTAAGAGTTGACATGAGACAAGATTCAGGTTATGGGTTAGAAGGGTTAACCCAACTAACTTATTTAAAAAAAAAATCAAAACAACCTTGATTTGATCAAATTTCTTTTTAAAAAAAGTCGATAGTTTTTTTACATATGTTTTATCCCGGGTTGACTTAGATTTTTAACTGGTTTAGGTTGAGTCAATCATTCCTTTATTTTTTTTCTTAAACTCAAGCCATTACAGGCCCCTAATCAACCCTGTCAAGTCAGTCTTGATTTTATAATTAGAGTTATTATAGTATTATTAATTTCAACACTTAATATAAACTAAAACAAATATAAAATTAAATTAAATATTTTTTAAAATATGTAAGTTTTATAACAATACATATTATGAGTAAAATAGATTTTTTTATATATTTTATTCTATTCTATCCACTGTAACCAAATATGATAAAGAGACAATTATTTTATTTTGTACATTACTACTAAACATAATTTTATCCCCGTCACCTTTTCTGTGTTATCTCTTTCATCTTCATCATCTCTATCTCTATTGCCCTGGGATAATAATCAAACACTATTTAGATATTGAATATGGAGAGAGAAAGTCATCTAAAAATAGCAAGAAGAAAAAAAATGATTGACCAACCACATTTCAACTATCTAAATAGCCAAATTTAGTTTTGATGAGTTTATCTTATAGATGAGAATTCAATAAAGGTGGTTATGCCATTTAAACATACCACAAAAAGGAGGTTGAGATCATTGATGTTTTATTTACTTTGATTCTTAATTTTTAAATTAAGTAGGGATGTTTTAGGCTTCAAAACATGTTTATTAAGGTTTTAAGGATGTATTCAAGGTATTTTTAGGCCAAAATAAGTTGAAAATAGGTGTTTGGGGTCTCATACCATATTTTGAAGATCATAAAAAATAATAAAAATAAAATAAAAAAAATAGACAATGTGTTAATTGCATGTTTTTTTTTCTTAAATAAAAAAGCAAGGTATGCAGGCCTAACATTCTAATCCCATTTGTGCCTAGGCTTTTTTCATTAGCTATGTGTGCAAGCCTCCCTAGTAATAACCGATTTTTAAAAAAAAATTGTTTTAAATTTAATTTTTAATTAATACGCTCTCTCTTATTGTTTCAATTATTTAGTTTAAAGGTTTTTTTTTAAGTATTAGTTGATTTGTTTCTATAATTTTTCAAGACTTCAAAGAGATTATTTTAATTTATTTCTAAAGTTTTTCATATAAAATCTTAAATACATAAATTGCATTTGCATAGTTCATTAATAAAAACAAGTAAAATTAACCTCGAAGATAAATAAAAGAGAACATATAAAATAAATAGGATAGTC
Organism: Populus euphratica; assembly: GCF_000495115.2. NCBI lineage: Eukaryota > Viridiplantae > Streptophyta > Magnoliopsida > Malpighiales > Salicaceae > Populus > Populus euphratica. The sequence goes on from NW_011500245.1 coordinate 158,992, forward strand.
AAAATAAAATATTTATATGTGCATGTAGCTTTTGCTTAGTTAAAAGAAGATTGGTCTTATATTTAGAATTTTGATCAACATTAAAAATTCTTATTTAATTTTTATATTTTTATATTTTTTAATATGTTTTATTAAACAAAGATATCATTTTTCTATTCTTTAAGTAAAAAAATTATGATACTAAAAAAATACCTTCATAATATTGTCACCTTTCTTTAAGTAAAAATACTATTAAAAAACACTTTCGCAACATTTTGGTATTTTTTTCACATTCAAAAATAATTTTAATCTGGCTCACAGTATAATATAAGCCAATAATATAATAACGATTAAAGTAAGAAAAGTGTGGAGACATTAAAAAAAAAACTATTAATGGTTGGAGGATGAATATAAGATTTTCCCTTATCTCTCTTTTATAGGTTTCAAGGAAGTACTAAGTTTTTACCCAAAAAAACTAATGATAAACTATTGTTTTATAGCACAACAACCAGCTTAGAATTAAAGACCATTATTGTATATGAAAGAAGTAGGAATGATTCTAGGTTAGTTCCATTTTATTCTTATGAATTATATGAGTTTACCAAATATTTTTTTAAATAACTTTTTGAGTTAATTAATTTTATTTTATCTTTATTCATAAAAAAAGATATTATTGATAAATAGATGAAATGTTAAGAGATAATTGATAAAAAAAACTTTTAATAAAAATAATAATTATCAAATTAGCGTAAAATGAAATTCAGTATAGTTTTATTCTTTCTAGATAAAAAAAGTTGGGGTTTATATGAAGAGTTTCTGGATAGAACACAAAACCCATATGCTAATAAATAAATAGATTGTTCTAATAGACTCTCCATTTTTAATTGAAGTGTTAAACTAATTAAAATGTATAATTAAAAATTTTAAAATAGGGCTGGGGGATTTATTTGAGGAATGCCTTTTCGATTTAGTAATTTTCAATTACTATAATGAGATAAGATAGAGCATCCATCCATTTATTAATCTAGTAAATAGGTAAAAAATAAAGTATGCTCTAAAATCCAACCTCATTCACCACTCTATCATCGATGTTAAAAAAATATGGCATATTTGTAATATTTAGATTATTTTATCTGAATTGATTTGTTAAAATTAGATAATATAAATATTATAAATGATAATGGATTAAAAAACATAATAATTAAATATCATGGGTTGATAACTAGTCAAAATTTTTGAAACCTAATTAACTCAATTCAACTTTTATACCCTAAACTATTTTTTTTATATTTAATAATTTGTGGATTGATTATTTATTTTTATTTTATTTATGAATGTTTCAACTTTAAAGTTCTTGTTTGTGAATTTTTTATTAGAGTTTTTTAACATAAAAAAAATGCACGTGTCTTTGTTGGAGGAAAGAAGAAGGTAACCAGAATTTGATGGTAGTATAGTGTACAAAAATTAGACTTAATTTTAAGGGTGTTATGGCATATATAATTAATGTTGTAAGCCCACCTTTAAATGTGGATTCATAAAAATTAGCAATAGAAGCTCATCCTGTGAATATCTTTAATATCCATTAAAAAAACATTTAGCTTGATTTCAAATAAAAAAAAAATCAAATTTATAACTTATAAAATATCGGTAATATTTATGAGTAGCATTTGATATATTGGGTTAAGGTTTGGATACATAACCAATTCATTGACCCTTGCTCTCTTGTAAGCCAAACCATTTTTTTTAAAATGTAATAAAGATCACTAAGAACATGAGGATTTTTTTGTAATGCTATAAAACCCGAGCAAGAAGATAAATCTTGAAATCCCTTGACTTAAATTATTGTCTGGCACAAGTTTCCAACAAAACTATAAAAGAGTTAACTCAATATGAATTGGTTTATTTAATAGGTTTAAAAGAAACTTGGATGACTGATTTTTATTTTAAAAAACTAATGTTTTTACAATGAAATCAAGAAAAAAACAATAAAGCAAGAAATAAAAAAGGATGTCGAGCCACAATAACTTTTAAAATTGTAACCCTTGATTATCAATCTGAAAATACCATACATGGAAAACAATGAAACTCAACCCCCAACAAATTTTATGTTGAATGGCCACATCTACTTTTAAAACCTGTAATCTAGAGTTATTAGACTGGAAATAATATACATGAAAAAAAATAAAACTTAATCTTCAACAAATCTTACGTTTAATGATGAATTATCATCATCATCATCATCATCATCATTATTATTATTATTATCACTACTACTACTATTATTAGTATGATCACTATACTATTATTATCATTGTTATCATTATCATTGTTAATATTATTGTTATTATTGTTTTTATCTCTATTGTTATTATTATTGTTATTAACATCATTATCATTATCATTATTATAATTAGCTCTATTATTATTATTATTATTATTATTAACATTATTACTATTATAATTATTATTGTAGTTGTTGTTATCACAATTATTACTATTGTTACTATCATCGTCACGATTATTAATATCATAACTATTATTATTATCTTAATAAATTATTACTTTTACGAATATTATTGTATATACATTAAAGGAAATGATGTTTTTATGTAAAAATGATATAATTGTAAATTTTGTTAATTTTTTACTATAGTGGTGGCAAAATTATAATTTTTAGTTTTTCTTTAGCAAACAAAATTTTCTCATATTTTCTTTTCTTTTTATACTTGACATTTTTATTATTTTACACTTGGTCTATTTATCACCCTTTTTTCCCTATCTTGATTTTTTTAATATTTTATTTTTTATTTTTTTCCTTTACACATTTTTTGGAAAAAAATATTATTTTTTTATTTTTTACACTTTGAATATTTATCACTCTATGCTTGACCTATTTATATCATTTTTTTTGTTCTTATCTTTATTATTTTGTAGTTTATTTTGTAGTTTATTTTATATTTTTTTAATTATTATACAAATATTAAGAAAATAGTGTTTCACTATAGCAATTGTAATATTGTTTTATTTTTCTGTTGCGTTAAAAATTAGCTTGAGATTTTTTAACATATATGATCTTTACTATATTTTATTATATATAAACATCAATTTTTTTTCTATTAATAATTATATTTTTTACCCAATGTTAAAAAATACATTAATAATATCTATACATTAATTCTTTTGTATCAGAAAAAATTATTTGACCGGCAGCGAGATGAGTTGAATAGAATTATCTTTTTTACTCAATGTTAAAAAATATGCTAATAACATCTACATATTAATTCTTTTGTGTTAGAAAAAAAATATTTAACTGGTAGCGAGTTGAGTTGAATAAACACATTAACACTTTTCTTTTTTTGCATTTATTAGAAAAAATGGTTCTCAATATATTTAATTAAATGTATGCACATGCCTTTTGATTTATAATTAGATAAAAAAACACATTTGAAAAGCTTGTATTTCTTTTCAAAAACAATAATCCAACCCATGACGAAATGTAGGTCAAATAAATAGTTACCGCTATTACTATTACTATTACTATTACTATTACTATTACTATTACTATTATTATTATTACTATCATAATTATTAATATTATCATCATAATTATTAATATTATTGTCACCATTATTATCATAAAAAACTACTATTATTATCACTATTTTTTTTTATTACTATTACCATATATACTATTATTATTTTTACCGTTGCCATCACCATTATCATTACCATTATTACAATCATAATAAATTATTACTATTACCATTATTATTAACATTATTACCACTATTAGTAATATTAATAGTAATATTGTTATTATTATTATAATTACTATCATTATAATTATTACTATCACCACAATTATTAATATTATCATCATAATTATTAATATTATTGTCACCATTATTATCATAAAAAACTACTATTATTATCACTATTTTTTTTATTACTATTACCATATATACTATTATTATTTTTACCGTTGCCATCACCATTATCATTACCATTATTACAATCATAATAAATTATTACTATTACCATTATTATTAACATTATTACCACTATTAGTAATATTAATAGTAATATTGTTATTATTATTATAATTACTATCATTATAATTATTACTATCATTATCATCACCATCATTATTTTTGTTGTTTTTAATGTTGAAATAACAAAAACCATAAACTTAATTTGAAAGATAAAATTAAAAACTATAAAAACTTTGATAAGCAAACAAGGGGAACAAATAAGAAATCATAAAAAAATGACCAAACTAAAATTAATATTGTTATTATTGAAAAAAAATTCATAAACTTGATGTGAAGTATAAAATAAAAAATTATAAAAACTTTGACAAACAATCCAATGAAAAAAACTAAGAAATCAAAATGAAAAGGATTATATTGAATAATTATATATACAAATTAAATTAAAGGATTGAATTGAAAATAAATAAAAAAATTTTAAAAAGAGAAAAGGACAAAAATAAAAAAATCAAAACTAAAAAGATAAGTTATGAAACATCAACAAGAATGAAGGCCTTTTTAAGTTTTTTAACAATAGGAAAGAGAAATAAAGAAGAAGAAAAAGAAAAAATCACTAGCAATACATTGATCATTTTTTAAATGATATATAATATATATCAAGGAAGAGAATATAATGAATAATAAAATAAAACAATAAAAATATATTTTCAACCACCAGAAGATGCTATACACATTACCCAAAATATATATAATGTTTCTCGTATACTAATAATTTTTTTAATTTTAAAAATAATAATTAAAGAGTAAATTATATTATTATCTTTGACAACACCAATAATTAAAAAAATGATATGAAAAAACATCGTTAATGACTTAGTTTTTTTAACTCCAAAGTTAAATATGTAATTTTATTATATTAAAAAAAATAAAATATTCAAAATTATCCTTATTCACGGTTAAATGATTTTTTATTTTGAGGGTAGCAAAACCATTTGATTATGCAAATAAAAAAATAATAAGATAAAAACTAAATAATTATAAAATGATAAAAAAAACCTATCTTCCCCTGAAAAACAATAATTGAAAAGATTTATTTATTTTTAATAAAATCATTATTCTCCTATTATAACCTGTATAGGTGTCTCTCTCTTTTATACAGTATATAGAACGAACCGGCTCCTCTACAACACCCCTTTCAATTCTTACTAATTTGCTAACCTATCCTCTTCTCCCTCTTTCTTCCTAAGGATATTAGGGTTTATCGCGCACCCTCTTTCTCTCTCAAAAAATACCCCGACCCCTCTCGATGCAGATGGATCCAACAAAGAAACGCAAGCTCGAAGAAAACGGCATCGTATCATCCACCACCGACCTAGACTCTCCTTACAAACTAACCCCTCAAGACGCCCGCAAGATGATGGAACGCTTCACGCCTGACCAGCTCCTTGATATTCTTCAAAGCGCCGTCGTACGCCACCCAGACATCCTTGATGCCGTCCGATCCATAGCAGACCCCGACGCCACGCAACGGAAGCTCTTTATCCGCGGCCTTGGCTGGGAAACCACAACGGAAAATCTCAGAAATCTGTTCTCTACTTACGGCGAATTAGAAGAAGCGGTTGTAATCCTTGATAAAAACACCGGAAAGTCGAAAGGGTACGGTTTTGTTATCTATAAGCATGTCGATGGTGCGTTATTGGCTTTGAAAGAGCCCAGTAAGAAAATTGATGGGCGCGTGACTGTCACGCAACTAGCGATAGCGGGAAATTCAGGTGCCAATAATAACAATAATTCTTCCGCCAATCCTGGTGTTGTTGATGTTGCAATGCGGAAGATCTATGTAGCGAATGTGCCGTATGAAATGCCGTCGGATAAGTTGTTGAATCATTTTGCGCAGTATGGGGAGATTGAGGAGGGTCCGTTAGGTTTTGATAAGCAGACGGGGAAATCGAAAGGCTTTGCGCTTTTTGTTTATAAGACGGCAGAAGGAGCGCAGGCTGCTTTATTAGAGCCGGTGAAGATGATTGAAGGGAGGCAGTTGAATTGTAAGTTAGCAATTGATGGGAAAAGAGGGAGGCAGCCTGGCGGCGGGCAAGGACCAGGGCAAGATGGATTGCAAGGACAGGTGCAGGGTGGGAATGTTCATGGAGATGGTGGAATGGGGATGGTGCTGCAGACAGGGTATGGCGCGCCAGGTGGATATGGTTCTTATGGTGGTGCGTTTTCGAGTGGCGTGCCTCCATTGGGTGGTCATCAGCAGCAGCACCATCATCCTGCTGCTCCTTTGAATGCTTCACTGGGTGGGCCTGGGTTGGGGTCTCAGGGGGTAGGTGGTTTGAGTGGTACTGGGGGTGGTAGTTATGGCCCACCTTATGGTGGGTATGGTGGACCAGGTTCTACAGGATATGGTGGATTGGGTGGTGGTGGTGCCGGTGTCGGTGCTTCTGTTGGTGCGTCTTCATCGTTTAGGTTGCCACCAAGCTCAGTTGGAATGCCTACTGGTGGATATCCAGATCCTGGGCAGTATAGCTTGTCATCATCAAATACTTCATTTCCAAGTCAGCATCAGGGAGCATCCCCTGCACCAAGGGTTCCATCTGGGGGAATGTATCCAAATTTGCCACCTTACTATTGAGGTAGTAAATTGGGTTTAAATTAATTGCTTTGTGATTTCTTGCATTATTTGGTGCTGTTGAATGGCTTGGTTTCTATGTGTGCTTTTTGTTGGGATGGTTTCTTTTCCTTATATTTGCTTGGTTTGTTTGCTTTGCTTTGTGAAAAAATTGTGTATGTTTGTTCACTGTATGATTTGTCCATGGTATTTGCTTTTATGTCGTTTATGTTGATTTTCTTGACCTCTATTACAAGGTCATGCTATGGGGTGAATCAGTGATCTCGTGTGTTCCTTGATAGCATTCATGTGATTTGTTGTCCATCTATTTCATGTGTCTCTAGTTTTTTCTCTGCTGTCCATTTGTCTGCATCCTGTCTTCTCTATTTTTTGTGAGTCTCCACTCTGCTGAAATGTTTGACAATAGGTTGAACATGTTCAGATCTACAAGAATCAGATCGTCATACCAGAAATGATGGAGGTCTTGTTGGCCTTATAGACATAGCTGTTATTTGTTTTTGACTGGCTAATTTCAGTCTGTTTAAGCTTTGGGCTGATAATCTTAGCTAGTTAGATGAAAGTATGAAATGGGAAAGAAGATTTGTGCCATCTTCTTTGGTTTTTTAAGGGAATAGGGGAGATGAAATGAAAAGGATTAAAATTTCTGTCCTTGACTTAAGTAGCAGGGGGAGAAATGCTGAGAATGGAAGAATTTGTTGTTCAAATTTTTACCATGGATGCCCACCAAAAAATTCCTTTTGTCTGCCCATATTAACTCCTTCACCATCTCAAAGTTACTGAGTTGTTCTTAGACATTGGTATGAAATAGTTATGAGCCATGAAAGTTCCTCTGGCTTTGTTGAAACTAGGAAGAATAGTAAGGTCCTATTTGTTTCATGTAAAAACTAACATGCTTTCAAAAATACGTTGTTTTTCATTGTTTGGTTACGTTAGTGAAGACTAGAAAATAATTGTTATAGTTTGGTATGTGTGAGAAATAAGTGTTTAAAATGAAAAGACAAGAGTTGATTAGTGATGGTGATAGAGTTATGTAATTCACTCATCCTCCTTGAATTTTCAATCATTCCAGATTGCGCAATCCCAATCTTGGTGTGTTCGCTATTCAGAATGTGAAATCTGGCGACCCCATTTTTACTCTATCCTTTGCTATAGATTTGCAAGTACTCATGTTTAAATATAAGAGTAAATGTTTAAAACCTATATAATAAATGAAATATTTGGATTTGAAGATATTTGTTATTAATTAGAATCTGAAAAGTTACTAGGACCATTCAATTTTTTTACCCTTATAAAAAGCAAAGAAGGAAAGGTGATAATTGTGTAGAGGTGTGTGCCTGTAGAAAATCAAGAGGTTTTTTAGACGGATAATTTGCATGCTATTTTATAGGACCAAGGGTGAAAATTACCTTATTTTGAAGTTTTAGTCTACATGCAATAATACAATACTTTTATCTTTTGATTATACATGGAATTCTCTTATAAAAACAAACCACTATTTGAATTAGCAATACTAAGCCTATCTCCCACTAATTGAGTTTCAGGGGGGGATTGTAGCGAACACACGTATAGCATATCATAACGCACCGCATTCCAAGTAAATTGGGTGATGCTTGAGTTACCTAGAACACGGTACATTATGGTATGCAGTTCGCTACCCCCTTCGGAACGTGGTACAAAAGGGGTAGGCTTAGTGTTTGTTTTGTATTGTGGTAATTTCTACTTTTCAAATTGTTTTTTGCCTAAAAAAGCATTAAATTGATGCTTTTTAGGTGCTTTTATGTCAAAAATGATTTTTTTTATTAAAAAAATTATTTCGATGTATTTTTATTTGAAAAGGCATCACCACATTACCAAACACACATTTAGTATGGTTGCTTTTTCAAGTTGTGGTTTGCTTTCGTGCCGGTAGTTCATTTATATATGTCACAATTACATGGTTGCATGTGACAAACTTCTGAACTAGATATTTTCGATTCAGGGGGTTATAGAATTAGGTAAACATTGGGTGCCGTCCATGATTCAATAACAAAGATTTTCTTGTAAAATGTTTTCATCTTGAGAACTGCAATTTGTTTTCCATTGTTTTAAGCTTATTTTTCCTTTGATCATAAAATATTTTTTGTTGACCAAGCTTTCCTAGGTAGCCAAACATGGAAAAATGAGGAAAATGTTTTACGTGAAACAAATGGAGCCTAAATTTATAGCTTACAGTATTTTGTACTTTATTAAATTCCTTCTACCTCTTATAAACACATGTGAACTGCATAAGGTGGTTATATATCCGCTTATTTTCTCTTCATCTTATACCCTCATGATATTTGTGGACCATGGCATTAGCCATGAAAAGAAGTGAGGGCAATTTCTTGTGGCTTGTAGGATGGCAGTCTTGCATTGACCATGACTTTCTTTTTGTGAAAGAAATACTTGTCATTAGCTTTATTTGTGAGATGGTTTGTTGGTTGTCTGGTGTCCCTCTCAGTCTGCAGCATCTTTTTTTTCTGTCTAAAGTACTGTTCTGTTGTTTTGAGCTACCATTCCTTGTATTAAGAACTAGGTCAGATACCGCCTCATTATGTGAAAACTTGGATTGAACCTGGTATGAATCTTCAAATATATTTGCAGTTGTTAACTGTAGCCTTGTACAGCTGTGCTTTTGTAGTTGGATTGTTGGTTTTTGTGTTATGAAGATTTCATCTTTTCTTTTCTTCATATTTTTTCCCATCTGAAAAGTCTCTTCATATATTGAAACTCTTCATGGCCTGCCTATTTTATTATCTGTACTTTGACATTATGATGATGCTTTGTGTGTTTGTACATGCTATTAAAGCCATGGTATTTTTTGGTAGCATTCATCTGATGGCTTTTTTCAGCTGCTCAGCATGACTATTTATCAGGGTTTCTTGTAATTTTCCTTGCGAGGATTCTTTATTGTTTTGCTAGTTTGTTTTGTTTTGTTTATTTGCTTCAAGTTATCATTAGCTTTGTTTTGTGTGATGAATGTTGAATGATCAATTGAGTTGTGCATGGATGTTTGATTCAGGTGTATGACAGCTTGTTGGGCGCAGATGCTTTTTGTGGTACTCGTGATTGCCTGATTGCAGACTATAGGGTCTCTGGTTGATGAATGTATTAGCTGTGCTTTTACATCCGCTTCTTCACTTCATCTGCACTTTTAATTGTGGTTCATTTTTTAGTGTTTGTTCTTTTTTAGATAAACGAGTGTTGTTTGTTAAGATGACTGAATAGACTAGTCTTTGTACTCTTGTCAGAAGCTATGCACAACTTGGAATTAATTATATCAATAAGACATGAGTATTGATAATATACCTTCCTTTTGCGAATGTGAATTATGCTTGCTTTGGATACTTTATTTGCAAGGTTCACTTCATGGTGGTTGATATGGATTTTGGGATTCTTTGTTACACTAGTTCTCTGAAAAGTTCAGTACTTGTATTTTCTGTTGCATACTCTTGGAATTGCACCACACACTTTTTAAATACTTTATTATCCCATGCTGATACCATATCTTATGGGGAATCAGACATGACTAATCGACCAGACAAATTAACTGTTTTATGTAATCTTTGTGAAAATAATAAGGCAGAAATGTGGATTTTCTCAAACTCAGATTTTTTGGGATTTTAGCCAACAAGGAACCTTATAGAATGCATTACATCATGTATTTAATTGTAAATTTTTATTTTACACCGCCAGTTCTTTAGTTAAGGTCTTGTTTCATAGTTTTCTTGCTTTGTATGGTTTTTCTCTGGTTGTGTTATGAAGATGTGCTTGGGCAATAGATGTAAGTTCTCTTGTTCAAGCTTTGTTGCATTAAACCACTGAATCCTTCTTATTAAACGTTGTCCAATTCTTAAGTTGGCTGGGTTTTGTGGAGGTTGCTTTTTTCTTTTTCTTTTTCTTTTCCTTTATTGGCTTCCAAGATGTCCTCAGGCAATTGATGTTGGTAAAGAAAAGTTTGTTTTTGTTTATGCTTTTCTTTTTAAAGCAATTCTTCATTCAACCACGACTTAGGATTGTGGTCCAATGAGCTGCTTGACAATTTAAACTCTATAATCAAGTAATCAGTGACCTCCCTTGGCATGGGCCCGCTCGTGGAAACCACACTGATGGTATTTGCTATTGATCATTTCCCACTGAAGTTTCTTTTATATGTTCAACTAGCCTTTGGGTGTTTGGCCAGTGACTGCTGGTATGGGCCAGGTTTTTTGTTTATGGATTTCTAATGATGATGCAAAAATTTAACAAGCTGAGTGGTTTTGATGAAATTTTTATTCAAGTCATTTCTGAAGGTGCTTTCTTAATGATGCTGAACTGATGGATTTGCTCATTGGTTATGTGTGTAGGCATTTGCATGCATGCTTATGCATTTGTGTTGCTTGCTTGAAGAGAACGCAACTTAGTTTTGCTGTATTGAACATGAGATGTTGCATTTGATTGTTCTTCATCAGAGCTACTTAGTGGTTAATCATTCCCTTTTGCTGTTGGAGATTGACTTGTTAATTTACTGTCATTGCCAGAATAATGTGCACTAGATTTCATGGAACTTGTCCTTCGAAGAGAAGTTTTACAAATTGGTTAAAGTGGCTGGCATCATGGTTTCTGTTTACTTTTTTCCATAGGATATATCCTTCTATCCGTCAGTTCATGTCGTAGTTTGTGTACCTTAGACTATTTAGCTTCTATTGGATGTTGCCAGCTCATCCTCGATTCTTCTCGTGCCTTTATCGGAACCTAGGATATCATAGTTGTGTGTTTTTTTGGGTGGATGTCTTCTAGCTGCATTTATAATAACCAAATCTCCTTAAACATAATTATTTTAGGTGTAAAAACATGGTGTACTTGATTTTTTTTTCATTTCTACTTAAATCCTATATTCTTTGTGGATTTTAGATAAGATTGAAATTACAGCCCTGGGTTTTTCGACTTGTGGATTTTATCCTATATGTGAATTATCTTTTTCTTGGGGTCGTCCATTTTTTCTCGCACAACTCTGTTGTTTCCTTGTGAGAAGAGAACAGAGATGTTTGTGTTGCAGTGCTAGTTTCACTGGTATTAGGTGCCTTAAAAGGTTACCAACAATTTTCATGCTAAGATGCTGCCAGGAAGTTGATGTGACACCATTAATGTTAGGTACTTTTGCTGTGAAATTAGCTGCTCCGGAAAATGTGATTCGGCACACCTTTGTCGTAACAACTGTCACTCCTCTTTTTACCTTTTACTTTATTGTTTTCTCTTGCATTTTGGTGAGAGGAAATATGAGATGACCAGGATAGCTTTGGTGACATGCATGGCATATGAGGGTTACACGTTGGTTGAGAATTAGGCCTTCTGTATTCCATGGAGATGAAGGGAGGAGGGTTGGTATCTGCCACGGCAGTTTCAACACCTGATCTGGTTCTTATCACGGAAGCTGTTGTAGCTAGGGTGGTGGAGAAAGATCAACCAGGTTTTATTGGCGAGTTCATTGACGCCATGCCAGACGTGGTGACGGGTAGTAGTTAATTTAGTGGGTGTTTGGAATAATTCTCAAAACACCTGGTGCAAATATGTATATTCGGCCACGATTTTAACGGCACGATTAATTTCCAACAAGTTGATTGAGTCTGGATTGTCAGGTATATATTTTCTCCTTTAGTCAAGTTGGTTGGAGATATAATTCTGTGGTCTCGTATGGAACGCCTAAAGCTGCACGCCTGAAAAGACCATTTCAAAGGTTTGTGGAAACCGGGGAAAAGTATTATGCTCTTCTCAACAATTCTGATGCAAAAAACAAAACGACACGACTGTAGGATTTCGAAGAATATAATTGCAAAACATATCAAGGCCATTAGTACCAGTTTCACTACTACCATCTCATATAGGGAGGGAGCTATGGCAAGTCCTGTTCTTGGTAGCTGTTTCGCTACTATAATTGCAAATCGGAAGGGAGCTCTCACAGTGTTGTTTGGTGGTTCCTCTAACTTCAACTTCATAGTTGTCTGATAAATATTATTAGACTAGTTAGCATAATGTTTAGTTTTTAGGTATACGATGTATAATAAAAACCCTAGTATGCATAGAATCCTGTATAAAAGATTGGAACATAATCCAAGCATGTGTACTAAGTATGTATAGAATCTATACTTAAACAAAATTAGTATAGGAAGCCCTTGAAATATAATCAAATTGAGAACTTATATGTCAATAATTAATTATTTGTTCTTCAGGTTTTATTGTTTTTTACTTGGTGTAAATATGATGCATACAATAAACTTTTATATTCTTAAACATATCACCTTGTTTAGATATACTTTTAGATAAAGTTTACAAATACAACGAAACTTGACTAAAACATTTCTCTACAAAAATTAAACTTAAGCTCTATAGTTGAAAAAAACAAAGAACAAAAATAGAACTTTAAACAAAGGAAACTAGGTTGAAAATGGGGTGAAGAGAGTGTCTAAATTTTGTAAGAATTTTTCAAAAAAACAATCTATAAATACTCTTTTCTCAACTCCTTTTTATAGGGGATTTTGAAAAAAATAATAATAATGGTAATTAACAAAATTAATTTCTATTATTATTAGTTTTAATTACCCTCCATAAACACAAGAATTGAACATGACAATTTTGACTTTAAATCTAATGTTCTATATGAATAAACATTGTCCAGGTTAAATAAATTATTCATTCTTTAATTCATAGGTTGGATAAACTAACATGCAAGTAAAAATTGTTTTTTGTAGGTTAAATAATTAAAAACCCAAGCCCAAAAAATAGATAGGTAAAAAATCATTTGTGATTCAAAAAATTATCTCATAATAAATTCAAATTTAAGTCTAGGCTTGAGCGAACACACAAGTGGCTTAAGCTTTCTTTGGTGTTTTTAAAAAGAAATTTTAACTCTTCATTATCCTACTAACGAGTCGAGCGAACACACAAGTGGCTTACGCTTTCTTTGGTGGTTTTAAGAAGAAATTTTAACTCTTCATTATCCTACTATATAAATAACAAGAAAAAAAATTTTATGTGAGAAAGAGGTTTGGGGTTTTATAAAAACACATGAACCAAGATTTTTTTGAAATCAACTTCTTATTTATATATCATTTTTTTTAGCCATGTGAATATTTCATATAAAAATGCTTATGTTCAAGAATAAATCCCAGTAAAATTCTAGTTTTAAAAGTTAGCAAGTTGCTTTCTATTTGACTTTAAAGTACCTATTAATCATGGTTTTAAACAAATTCCCAACACTCCTACCATTTTTTTATTGTCTAGTGCATGCCAACAAGGGCTACTTACCTGAACTCAAGATTAGATGTTGGGTTTGACACTTTTTTTAGAGTTTATTTGATCTTAGTTGGGTTTGACACTTTTTTTAGAGTTTATTTGATCTTAACCTGCATTAAAGTTGTTAGTATATATGCTATATGGTTAATTGATTAGTTATATGTGATATTGATTTTGTTCATGTAAAAATATATTTATTATTAATACAAGTTTTTTTATCTATTTATTTATACTTGATTAATGAATTCAAAGTAAATATAAAATCACCGAGATAAAATTATTTTATAAAAAATTATAAAATGGTTATAGTTATGAAATTCATAATACATAAAAGCTTTGTTGCTAAATGTTTTTTGTCAATGCTTTATTAAAATTGAATATTAATTAGATCCACAAGATATGAACAATGCACCTTGAATCTCAACAACTATGCCAGCACTACCATTCTTAATAAAATAACTTGAAAAACCCCTGTTTTAGATACAATGTCAAATTAGATAGTTGTATTCTCTCTTTTTTCCCAGAAACATAAATAATATTTTCTTTCAAAGTTAAGCATAAATCAAATGTCTAGCTATTGATAAGCAAATAGACCGAGGTATGAGAGATATTTAAAACTAATATATAGGTGTTTGTCATATGACATGTATACTAAATTGACTTATATGAGGATTCCATATGTAGAGATCAACAATATTTAGAGAAAAACCCACGTAATAATTGTGTAGGTGATCCTTAGATTTGAGATCACTATGTCATCTTATATATGAAATATTATGTTTTGATTCTGATTACATACTGTCTTAATCAAAGGTAGCAAACAAGTAAATATTAGGTATATTATGAACTATATAAAAGTATTTGAGTAATAAAAAATTATTTTCATCATCATAGGTGAGTTAGAGAAAATATTCCACATGTTCTTAAATAATATTGATTGTAAAATTCTCATGTAAGATGGAATAAAATTTGAAAAGAGTTTCAAATCTGATTGAAAAAATCAATAACTATAGTATTAAAAATAACATGATATGACAGAGCAAACATCCTTCATTTTATAATGTCTATATCATAAATTTTTGTATGAAAGGATGATTTTTTTAATATTTGGAGGATCATGATATGTTACTAGATAGTGCACTTGATCTTTGAAGATAAAATCAATCAATTATTGAATTATTAATAAATTAAATTATTTAATCTATTTAATCACATTTTATTTAGGTTATAGTTTATATTTAGGGCAATTTGTTATTAATCTAATAAGTCATACATATTAAAAATTATTGGTCATAAATTAAACTAAGATAACTAATTAAGTGTAATTTGATTTTAAGTAAGTTTTAGAAATTGAAGAATAAGATATAATTAATACAGAGAATTACTATTCTAGACATGGAAAAACCAAGTAGGGATTTAATTGAATAAATTTCTAAAATTATCTTGAAATATTATATGTGATTATTCAGGGGATAAAGTGATATTTTGACATTTAACAGTTATTAAGTTTTTTCATAAATAAAATATTATGCATCATATTTTTTTAAGTTAACTTATTATATAGGCTCCACCTATACAAATAGACATAGTAGAGGGGAAAAAATAGCAACCTTGAATCTAACAAACTTCCATCATGCTCCCTTAACTTCCATGGTAACTAAATAATTGCTCTGCTAATAATGAAAGTGGACTGATTCTCAACCTTGTGACCATCATCATGCACATCATCTTCATCCAAAGATCCACAAGATATGAACAATGCACCTTGAATCTCAACAACTATGCCAGCACTACCATTCTTAATAAAATAACTTGAAAAACCCCTGTTTTAGATATATTAAGATACGTATATATTATAATCTACTTTAAAAAAATCTAAATATATTTCAAACCAGGTTCAAGTAGGTTTTAAATCAAATTTCCATCAAGTTCAGATTAAATTATCATTTTAGTTAGGTGCCTTTGAGTGGTTTTTGTAATTGTAATATTCGTCGACTTTACTTGCTCCAACGCAGCAAGAGAAGCACAAGAATGGAGGAACCAGGGTAATAACTTGGAAGATGGATATAGGTAACGCTTCTTTCTTCTAAATCCCTTTATGAATTTTAACCTTTGGAAGCTAATAATTTTTACAACATCTGACAATTTAGTCCATTATTACAGTGATTGTTGAGGATTTTGCTTACTCTCACCTTACCAGTGCAATGCCATTCATTTAAAATCAGTCTTCCAAGATTATACATTTTTTAACTAGGTTTTGAATATTCAACCCAAAATAAAATCAGCCTTCCAAGATTATACATTTTTTTTTTATCATTAATGGGAAATGACATTCATTTAAAGTGAAACAAAACATCAAGTGCAATGCCATTTTAAGTTACAGCTGAGAATAATTATCACCTCCACACTATTATCACCGAGCAATGAATGAAGTGCAGATGCTGCCCAAGCAAATCCTATGTGCTAAGATTCTTGCTGACATCCTAAGCATTTGCAGGATCATTTATAACTCCCAAGAAATCATCCTTTATGGTGCCAATGCAGAACTGCAAGAAAAGGATAGTGGCAGCATTAGATGGGCAATCACAGCAGAAAAGTTTCAAGCGTTAACCACTGCAAACAACAAATTAGAAAGTTCAAGATTTTTCAAGCTCTCGGACGTCAAAACTCTCCTAAATATGTTCCTTTAAAATATTAAACAACCCAATTATCATATTTCCAAAATTATCTAAACAAAATTCATTAACATCTAAATCACATGTGTCCAGAGCAACATCATCACTAAAACTAGAATATTCCGGCAAACAGGTGCCAACTGCAACAGAAGAGCACTCAAACCATTTAAATCAAAATGCACATGGTAAATTTCTAAATCTGGTGAAGGTAGGATTCAGGGAAAATTGATTCTTCAAACAAAGTAAAGCAGATATGCTTTCTGTTCCGTCATTCCCTTTTTCAGATATATACAACATGCACCATTACAAGTCCCAGCCACAAGTTCTCCCATTTAACCGTTGACTGATTCTCAGAAGTAATCACTCCTAGTACAAAAGAGAATTTTTTTTTTTTTCTTGTGGATACAAGGCTTCCAATATTCCTTTCAGAGTTCACACTTCACCATAATACCCAACACCCCTATTGAACAATCCCTGTTGAAAAAAAACAGAACACAAGCAAAACACACTTGTACACCTCCACTTAAAAAATATACTACATTACCTATAGCTTATAGCTTATATAAGCATATTGTTTATCTAAAGAATTAAAGTATAAGTTTACAAGGATACTACAGAATTATCACCTATAGCTAGAACACCAACAGATGGTTATTAATAAGAAGACATCATTTAGTTTCACAGTTTAGCTGACTGACTTTATAACTCTTAAGTTCTTATTACTTGCAATTCTCGCTCATGAATATCTATCAGTCAGATTTCATTGACAGAGGAATATAGAACTACAAAGCGGAGTTGGAATGAGCTGGCAAGTTCGTGAAAATAAAATTCTTATCACATTTATAAAAGATAAAACTCAAAAATCTTTCAAAGAAATTCATAAAATTTGAACTGGCAGTTTTTCTTTAATGGTTTGGGCCCAATTTGTCTTCCTGAAAATTTGGACCTATTTAATGGTTGTAGAAATGTAGCAGGAGAGGCTATTAAGATAAAAACCCAGACACACACACACAGGGAGACTTCTTCAGCTACTTCAATTTCCATTCTAAATCTTAACCAAGAGTAGTTTTTGCAGTTCACCAAATCCCTAGCACTGCCCTTGGTTAATATTTGCCTTGATCACAAGAACCACTTCAGAAGGTGCCCACAATCCCCCCACCCCAGGTGAGAAGCACAGACACACTAACAAAACCTAAATCTTGTGATGATTGTTGTCATTAACCACCGGCTCGGAGGTAGGTTCGATTTTAATATCAAGACAAAAAAAGGGTAGAAATCTGGAACTTCATGTGACAGCAACACTCCATATTTCTTTTATGATTTTGTCACTAAAGAATATGTATCCTGTAATGGCTAATATACAAACAGAAATGGTATTGAAGCTATGGCTGAAAAGAAGAAATAACCATTGTAATTTAGCAAAGAGCAAACAGAAGAGGTTTAAAGCACATACAATTTCTGTGGCATCAACACGCGTTCCGATGATCTTCAATCGCACTTCACTATCCTTTTGAATCTTAACCTGGAAGAAGTTCAAGATATTGATTTGAGCTTTGTTATGTAGATAATAAAAGCTAAACTTCTTTAAAGAATTAGCTGAAATTATAGCATACCGATCCATCTGAAGTTGTATAGTTTGGCATATCTCCAGTCTGGAACTCCATATCATCCGGTATCAACTGAAACACAAAATGAGAAGGCAAGTTCATGAGTAGGGAGATGGAGACTACAACCACAGTTCACAAATGTATATGCATTAGATATACAGGGATGCAAGAAAATACGAAGGCTTGAAAGAAAACCAAACATAAATAAGCAAGATGGAAAAGCTTACAGCATAATAGAAGTTTGCTATCATGCAATTAGAATATGTATCAACAAAGCAAGATAAAAAAATAAGTGGCAACCAAAAAGCAGTCTTGTTTCAAAATGTCAACTTTTAGCAGCACTTCAATTTTTCATGAAAACATCTGTTCTGCTTATCAAATGAAGAGCAAAAGAAAAGAATTCTAGAATTTTGTCTATGGTGAGGGACAGATCAGAAAGAAGAATACCAAAGACAACATTCCATAACTAAATACTGTCTTCCATCCCAATTCTTCAACCAAACATGATCTTTGATTACTAAGCAAATGGAACATAAGGATTTGGAAAAGAAAAATCCCATGTTTCTCTCATTTTGGCTCTCAAAAGAACGATGAACTATAGTCAACTCGGCCAGACAGTAACCATGGATAACAAGATGGTAGTTTCAATTTTCTTACGTTCAAAGAACAAAAGTGCATGCATTCTACATCCAATTATTGATGTGGATAGACAATTGGTACAGTGAAAATAACAGATGGGGAACATTTAGAATATATTAAGCAAAGAAAGCAATAACAGAAAGCAATGGTTAAAACCCTTGCAAACTTTAAAGAGGTATCAAAATCAAATAAAAATGTCAAACTTACATGATTTGAAACAAAGATTTGAACTGGCCCAGCTTCAGCAAAAAATCCCATCTGTAAAAATCGGAGTATATTTAGATATTTTCTACAGCACTGTAATCCACAAGAGGTTGAAAATATGATCCCAGAAAAACTTGCTGGTAAGAGAGGAACACATACCTTATTTACCATGGTAACTACAGCTTCTAGAATTTCTCCCTTAAATGGCCTGAACACGACACATTGGTACTTGACTGGAAACGTCACGAATCCTGTCCCATCTCGGATCAACCCTTTCCCAATGTTTTCAATGCCTGTTATTGCCACCACAAATCCATGTCGACCACTGCAAGAGTGCAGAGAATTTTTTAATAATGGTATTAAAGATGCAATTTTTTTTCACTGACCTTTTTTTTGGGTGTCCTTTTGTTTCTTGGATCACCAAATATACAGGCAATTAGATACATCATGAACTTAAATTCCCCTCCTTTTCTTTCTTTTCAAAAACCCACTCTCAGTATCAAGTCTTACGAAGTCTTTATCATCAAAAAAGATCCTAATAATATTAAAGAAAAAACCCTAACTTTGGTTCAACTCCAATTGCAGTGGAGAAATTAAAAGAAAATCAAGAAAAGAAAGCATAATGTTGAAAAGAAACATGCCTGCAAGTTCCCTCGACATCTTTCATGAGCTTGGAGACAATATTCTCGCGGAGGTTGCGCCCAAAGAAGCGAGGGTGCAATTGCATGTTCCTCTCCAACACTATGTGGAAAAACATCCTTCTCTTCACTTCTCTTCTCTACTACTTTTTACTTCTACTTTTATCACTGGAGCTGAGCTGAGCTGATCTGACCGGAGGAAAGCTGAAGTAAACAGACTGGTCCTTCTCAGAGTAGGAGCGTCGACGGAGAAAAGAGAGATTTATAAACACGAGAGTAGGTGCCTCCTCGGGCGGCGTCGTTCGCAAGTTCTTTCTTCTGTTTTAACTTATGAGGGCCTGCAGAGCTCGGCCCAGTCACAAACGGGCCTGGCGCCACTTTTTTTGTTTAAAAAAAAACAATTCTCTCTTTATTTCCTTAAAAAGATTATTTACCTTTCATTAAATAATATTATGAAAATTATTCATGATATACATATTAATTTAAAAAACTGAAATTTTATATTAGATGCTAACAGATTAAAATCAAATCAAGTGCATAAATTAAACTAATTTTACAGTTTCTTTTTTTAAAACTTTTTTAAATAAATTCAAAAAATACTTGAAACATCGTGATCAAATATAAATTTTAACTTTAATAATAGAAAAAATATATAATTAGTTTTTATTTGAAAGTATAATGTATATAATTAAAAAAATAGCTAAAAAACTATAAATAATCATACAAGTTAAAATATAGTTAGATTTTGTTAAATAACTCATTTAAATATTATAATTATCTAAATTTAAAATATTTATTTATTTTCACATAAAATTATTCTCGTTTACGTTCAAAAGTTCCATGAAAGTATTTAAAAATATAATTATATTTATTTTATAAAGTATTTTTTATTTAAAAATATATTTAAATAGTATTTTTTATTTTTAAAAAATTATTTTTAATATATACATATTAAAATGATTTAAAAATATTTAAAAATATTAATTTAAAAAAATAAAAATATTTAATTTTTTTTAAAAATATTTTTATAACACATACACATAGTACATGCATCATTCGATCCCCTACTCTGGAACTAAATAAATAGTACATACATCATTCGATCCCCTACTCTGGAACTAAAATTTTAATGCTGAATGTTTTCTCTTTCCTTGACTTTCAGTGCAATTGACGGTGTGCCTCCAAAAACTTTCACAATTTGAAAAGCTATACCCAGGTGGGTATTATAAGAACATGAGAAAGAACAATAAAAGAAACCATGGTAACAAAACTAGCAGTAGAGGAATCTCCATGCATTGATTCATTCAGCAACAGCAAGATCATTCATATTCACTCAAAGCAATAAAATGCTGCAGACTCTTAATAAACCATGGTCGAACATCAGCAAGCTTTCACTTTTCTATCTATCAATGATCTCAATTGAACTACTTGATTTTTATAGCCTTATCGTATATGCAATAGTATTTTATCTTTTTGGTCAAAGTTTACTGATCCAAGGAAATCGGATGCTAAAGGTGAAAATTACTAACTCTAGAGCTTGTTCGAGTTAAAAACTGATTCTTCTATCAATTGATTTTTGGACAAAGGTAAAATTTTGGATCTCTGAAGAACTTAGTAACCGTCTCGGCGTTGTCAGATGAAAGATCTGTGTTCTCTAGAATATATCCCTTGGATGCCTTGGCAATCGCTTCAATCGAACCAATAGCCTGATTGAGCTGAAAATAGAAGAAAGAGGTGTTAACTGAAAAGGGTTTGCCTCCCAGAACTTCAACCATGACACCAAAACTCAACTTAGCAGTCAACAGTTTCTCAATGTGTATCTTTTACAAGGACAATTTGCAAGGAAAAAAATAACCTTCTCAGGGAGCATTTATGAATGAAAATGCCAAAACCAACTAAGATGGGAGCAAGCTTAATCCTACAAAACTGTAAAGCAGCTCAAAGGATTGCTTAGAGACTTGTCACATCGAAGAAGAAAAGAAAAGGCTATACAAACTTCGACCACAACACTAGAAAATTACTTCACGGCAGTCCCCGACTACATGGGATTTAGCTAAAGCATTGTCTAGGATTTTAGTTTTATGCTCTCTAAGATTGACAAGAAACAATCATATCCTTAAGAACTTCAGCAGACTGGTCCTTATCATCATGGTTTCTCCTATTTGTTCCTTACAAATATAATAGATATATGAGCACCAGGAAAGTCTAAGAACAGCAAAGAGGAAGAGACATTAAATATATACCAGGGAGCTTTTAAATGTGAAGTACATTAGACTTTTCTGGATCTTTGATTATGTTAATGATCATTCCAAGTGAATGGCATATTGATAATTCACAGATCAAAAACACAAATATGAAATGGTACTGCCTAAAGACACGTAGATGGGCTTCTGATTTCTTCCATGCTACAATAATTTGCTGTTCGAAGCAACATTAATACTCTCATGTAAATGAGAATTTTGTAAACAATGTACTTGGGAACACTTCAAATAAAAAAATACTATGAGGATCAGGCTAGAACTAAACTTATGCCTGGCAGAAACTGTGAGGACATGATAAGGAAGAAAACACAGATGCAATAATACTATTAAAAAGATTTAAAAGGAATCTTTAAAGTAATTGGCTGGAAAGTATGAATTTACAGCATTTGCGTCATGGTTATCAATGCCCGGTATGGATGTCACCACTCTAAGAAAATTGCCCATCCCTTGCACGGATTGCTTCCTCTTCAGATGCAAGTAAAAAAATGTTGCAGCACCAAATAAAGTGAGCAAATCGTCTTGAACAGTAGGATCTTTAGCTAGTACTTGCAATCAAGAAAATAACTCACACAAACTAACCTCAGCTTTCAATTTTGACAGGGCATCCTGCCGCTTGCATGCTGCAGCTTATAAATTAAAATTTAATGAACCAGTACTTGCAAGTACGCTTGAAATTCATCTTTAGCAAAATGAGAACTTACTCCCACGAGAATGAGCTATCTTAACAATCTTTTCAAATCCCATCTCCAAGTCTTGAACTGGCACAAATGTTGGCTTGCCAAGCTCCATTCCATATCTTAACAATATCCAAGCAAGTATAAAGTTTTTTATAATCAAAATCAGAATTCAATGGCATCAACATAAATATTAACTTCACACTCACTTGAAGTAAGAGTGAACAAAGGAGTCATTTTGCTCCTTGATAGGGAGGGAGACAACAACATAAAGATTTGCAAACTGCCCCTTCAGCTTCTTAACTCTGCATTCAGACAACAGATCATGACAATGTTAAAACACTGCAAGAAACTATAAGAAACAAGTTTCTAGCGTACCTGCTGAAGATTGCCTCACAGTTTTGACAATCCCAATTGGTCACAAAGATAAAAGCCACAGACAAACCCCCACAGTTAAAAATGCAGTCCTACATATGATGAATAAAGCGATAAGTTTACATCTATATTATGTGTGCCTGTGCATGTAAATCTAGAAAAAAGGTTAAGAAAGGCAAGTATTACTGGCGCAATTGGAACAAAGTTAAGGCGGAAAGAATTTGCACTTAGGAAGGATGCGATGAAGTTCATGAAAGACGGGTGTTGTTCGTCTCTCCATTTGGTGTTCATCATACAAACTCCAGCACTGCTACCTGCATTTACTTCAATAAAAAAAAACGATACAACAATACCATTTGAAAACTCATTAAGATATACCTTAAGAAAATGGTAATGCTAATCTACAATTGAATAAACGTGTGCAAATTAAGAGCTAATATATCCATGAAAATCAAGTGTGTGGAAGTAATTCTGAAAGATTTATGAAATTAATGAACAGTTCAATACATGAATAACTCAACAATAATAATATGACTCGAGCAATCAAAAGTGATCGGTGTTGAGTTTTTCTTATATTTTCTCAGCAACCAAGCAAGAGGTAGGGCTCTCTTTACTTGCCAGTGAAAATTTATGAAACCAGGATATATGAAACTTGATCTCAAGAAACCTAAACAAAAAAGTTAAGTAGAAAAATGAGAAGATTCAAAATATTCAGTTTCCTCCACTTTCTCAGCAACCAAACAAATTAAGGGTGAACACTCTGATTTATTTACAGATTCTTTTTTTATAAAATTAGATGTTAAGAAATCTAAAATAAAAATCAAACAACGGAGAAAGAGCAATATAACACGAAAAGATCAAAGATTTGAGGAAGCAATTAAACAGAAAATCGAAGGATGAGTAAGCAGGGAATCGAAAAAGGAAACCTGAGTTTGATGGGATTTGAGGAGTTGGATATCTGTAACTGGAATTCAAATTCGACATTTTCAAACCCTCGCGCGCGCGAGAGTGAGAGAATTGCGTGGGATTGGAGAGAAGCGGGAAGGACCACAGCTTTTGTACTTGCAATATTATTTAAAAACGAATAACCAGTTATCGACGTCGATGTTTTCTTTTTTTTTCAAAATGTATAAATAAATAACTTTTCATTTTAAATAATATTTTAAATCACAATTATTTATTTGAAAGAGTGCATGTGATTTTTTTTAAGTATTTTTTATTTGAAAATGTGCATGTGATTTTTTTTAAAGTATTTTTTACTTGAAAATATATTAAAATAATATTTTTTTTATTTAAAAAAATGATTCTTAACATCAACACACCAAAATAATTTAAAAACACTAAAAAAATATTAATTTAAAATAAAATAAAAAATAAAATAATTTCAAATTTTTTCAAAAGCTTTTTTGAAAAGAAAAAAAAAATAGGAAAAACAAAAAAATAGCGGGTGACTTAACATCAACACACCAAAATAATTTAAAAACACTAAAAAAATATTAATTTAAAATAAAATAAAAAATAAAATAATTTCAAATTTTTTCAAAAGCTTTTTTGAAAAGCAAAAACAAATAGGAAAAACAAAAAAATAGCGGGTGAATAAGTTTACAAAAAGATATTTAAAAGTATGGTAATAATTATTTTTTAAAATATTTTTTACTTAAAAATATATTAAAATAATATTTTTTATATCAACACATCAAAATAGTTTGAAAATATTTAAAAATTAATTTTAAATAAAAATAATTTCAAAATTTATTCAACCCCTGTTTGGAAGTTGAAACACAATACTAAACAATATCCTTAATGATTTGATAATTTTATCATAATCACATTTCAAAATATAATAAAATTTAGAAAAAAATATAATTTACATCCTTAATGTATACTAAATTTAAATTCTTGTATACTATGGATTTTTTATATAAATATTATTGAAGAGAATGAAAGGACTCAATGGGAATTAGTATTTATTTATTTAGGAATTTAGTATTATAAGATTATTCTAAATTCTATTATTTAGTAGTTTAATTAGAATTTTATTTTTATTATTTAATCAAGACTTGTTAGGTTTTTCTATTATATTTGGTTTGATACATCAAAATAACAAAGTAGACATCCAATAAAATTAATCGACTATATTCCTCTTAACTCTATCAATGCCAAGCTTTCTTACATAGATCAACTCAGGTAACTTGGTGTAGCCTCAAATACTTAATTTCTAAACTAAATGTTAGGATATTGTCATTTTGTGGCAATACCCTACTACTAAACTTAGTGAAAGCACCATTAGTGTCACAATTAGTGGCATGTTTTGTAGCTTTTTTATCCTCTCTATGTGACAAGAAATGTGTTGGAGAAGCTATCTTTGATGCCTATAAAAGAGGCATAATTATAGAGAGCAAAAAAGAAAGAGAGTGTTAAGAGTGAAGAGAAGAGTGAAGAGAGAAAGAGAGAACTATCAAGAGCAGCAGCCCTACTGCCATCGCAGTAGTGAACTGGGAGTTGACCATTTTGTGACAATACCCTACTACTGGAAGCACCATTAGTGTCATAATTAGTGGCATATTTTGTAGCTTTTTTATCCTCTCTATGCGACAAGAAATGTGTTGGAGAAGCTATCTTTGATGCCTATAAAAGAGGCATAATTATAGAGAGCAAAAAAGAAAGAGAGTGTTAAGAGTGAAGAGAAGAGTGAAGAAAGAAAGAGAGAGCTATCAAGGGTAGCAGCCCTGCTGCCATCGCAGTAGTGAACTGGGAGTTGAGATAGAGTAGGTATAATCCTCCTCCTCCATGTATTTGTTTTGTATTATTTCTTTATTTCTAATAATATCGACTCTCCCGTGGATATAGAAGATTTGTCGAACCACGTTAAATATTGTGTCAATGTATTTAGCCTTTTATGAGCAAATATCAGTACATTATTGTCCGGGTTCCCCAACAATTGGTATTAGAGCACATGGTTTAAAGTGGTGTTTGATTCTGCTAAAAAAGAAGTTGTCAAAATTATATTTTGACCATACCACTATGTAGAGAAGGAAGAGATGAAGCCACTGGTAAAAACCGCGTCAAAATCAAAAGTTGGACATGGCCACACGCGTCGTCATGCGCTAGCGGGGTGGCTAGCCACGCGTCCTATGTGTCTTCTTCGCCCGGATAGGCTGACTGGACCCAAATACCAGATGACTTGAACCACATGCGAGATCCGGATGATTATGACATCATCATGATGTCATCACATCATCAATATGCACAGGTGGCATGTCGTGCCAGCGATCAATTAGTAGCCATGTCAACAATGTGGGACCCACCTGCCATGTCATTAGTCGTGCCAAGCCGAGGGATAGGATTCTATGTAGTGGAGTCTACGTGCAAGCAGATTTGAGATTGAATCTGAATCGTTGATCAGGCCAGAATTGTTTTGATCAAATCTTAGCTGTTTAAAGTGCAATTTGGACTATTTTAGACTTGTTTCTAGCTAATTTGATCGTTCTGAATGCAATGGTATGGTTCGATAATTGAGATTGAGACCATAAATGGCGGTGAGGAGATTGCCCAATCAGAAGCCATCTGATGGTCATTATGGTGGTCGATGGAGATGAAGAAGAAGAAATCGCACATGTTTGCCCAATTACATGTACTGAACTGCTAAGTGTAGAATTTTAATTGCCTTAAGGGAAGGTAAAATTGGGACACTCTGGACACCCAATTATGTGGACAATTTGAGGTGGAGAGTGAAATTTGATGAAGACTAATCTTGACGAATCTAAGCACTGGTTGTCTTACTAGATGTTGAGAAATCAGGTATGAAACCAAAATACTTCGGATCACTTGCAAAGGAAAACCGCGACAAAGCTAGCAAATGGTTATATATACGAAAAGACTGTACGATGGATAGATATGGCTTAGGAAGTTCTGGCTAGGAGAGTGACTCTTCCAATCTTTCCTAGGAACTTGCTTAGTGGAAAGATTATCCATACGGTACTATTTTCGTATATGTGACAGTTTGTTATGAAACTGTTGAATACTAGTAATATGACGACATAAAGGAACAGTTGGGTTCCGTATGATCAAAGATCTGATAGAGTGGTGATTTCTTCAAAGAAGTTAGATTCGGTGACTGTAATTTCTCGAGGGGAGAATTGATGAAG